>NW_011336429.1:34624-46397 GCF_000735185.1 Notothenia coriiceps | reverse complement strand
TCTCTGTTTTACTCTTGTTTTGTTAAGGTCTTTTAGTGTAACCAGAAGCTAAAAATTTCTTAAATAAACGTTTACTACCACCTTTTTATTCATATAACCAGTTATTGTTTTCAGAGTAGAGTTATGAAACCAATATATGGGAAACAACCGTTACTGTCTCCAGTTTGCAGAAAGACATTCAGAAAGATTCCAAGTGTGTGACAAGACCGATAAAACCGGGTAAGGAGGTACGTTAGATGGAGATCTCGTCACTACAAAACCCCCGACATGCGACTCCGTGTGCCCTGAAAGTTGAAGGAGGTTTCTAAGAAGATACCCCAACTCTAGACCTCTGACCGATCCCGGTGGAGGTCCTGGAACTTTTACGAAGAATGCTTCGGTGAGAAGCACGGGCCGCGCCGTCCGAGAGCTGATTGAAAAAAGTGGTAGGAGGGCCCTTGGCAGGGGCTTTTATGTCAGATTCGGCCAGAGGCTTTAAGTTACACCCTGGCAGAGGGCTTAAATTTTATAATCAAAAAGATGATGAATAGTAATCAATTTTAGTAAGTTTCACTGGAAATTGTATTTATTTGTAGTATGTTTAGTAATCTACTATTAAGTGTTGGAAAATAGAACCTCATTTAGTCAGTTAGTGTACTGTTTCCGGTTTATATAAATTTGTTTGTGTGGTTTGCTGCTTTTTAAGTGATTAATAACTTAGTTTAGTTCAGGGTAGGTTAAATTGTTTTTTAGGTTGTGAGAACAGGACTTCTGTCTTGGGTCTCATGCGGTGGATTGGTCGCCTCCTGTCAGAACATTGTGTCAGTCCCTCCTGAAATGGTTTGACGGGGGGGGGAGCGTGGTGTCTGCCCTTCTCTCTCTAGAGCAGACCTAACCCTTTCCGAGACTGTTTAGTGTAGTATCTGCGTTACAACATCAGAATAACAGTAATAATCCCTTTGAACTCAACCTATTTGATTTTGACGGCTCATATTACAAAATACAACTCGTTATGATGTATACTGTTATATAAAAAATTTACAGAGGTCATGGCTATTTTCAGTCTATTGCAGCCTGCAAAATTGCAATGGGTGACAGAAATTATTAGGCCGGGCCGCCTCGGGCAAATTATGGCCCGAGCCCCTAGGATGAAAATTACAGGCCTCTCTCATCTTTTTAAGTGGTAGAACTTGCACAATTGGTGGCTGACTAAATACATTTTTGCCCCACTGTAGATGCGTGTGTGTGTTTGTATGTGATACCTGAGGCAGGCAGTGTGTTAGAATATGGGAGCGTCCCATGGGGTCGCTGCTAAGGCGATAGCGCAACAGGCCCTGATATTATAAAACTGCTGAGAGACTACAGATATAAACTCAAAATGTTCAGAAATCAATCTGCAAATCAAAGTTTAAAGACGACGAGGAGAAGCAGCTTGCCACTTTAAAGAAATCCTGATTTGGTTTCAGGCTCAGTTTGAAATCTGCTCCAGCTGTTTTAGCCGATTATGAGTGCTTGACGTTGTCAGATGGTGCTTGTTAACAACTTTAACAGCTTCAGCAGGACATGCTCACATCTGGAGGAGAGGGTCTCTTCTTTTTCTGCAGTTGAAAGTCTCCCAGACAAATGAAAAAGCTCATGGAGCCAACTATAGTGGGAAGAAGCCTGATACTTGTTAGAGAGAGTTATCTGCGAGATTAAAGAGGAATTGAAGAAACCCGGCGCAGAGCGCTGCTCCTCTCCTCGGTGCCAGCTGGGCCGGGTTAAGTCAACCAAAATAAATCAAAGTTACAGCACACACCAGGAGATTAAGGAAGGCATATTTTGTATTTATTGAAAGATTACAGGAGAGATCTATGGGGGCTTATTTTTAAAATAACCTGTTAATAAATCAGCGTCTAACCTAGTATCCTGGTGTGCGTTGGCACTTTGATATTATTATATTCACTGAAAAGATTTTTTGAGGGTAGTGAAATATTTTGGAAACATTTAACCCTTCTATTGTGTGTGTTTGTGTGTGCCAGGTGTGATTCACATGGGGGGATTGGGCACATAAGGGGGGGGGGGGAACACATTTAGAGCCGGGAACACCATGGGTGTTACAAAGTTGACTAAATCATCCCAAATGTAATGAAAGTGGTGATCAACAATTGTATATGTTCAAATGTCTACTGTGAAGGATATCATGAAGCCTTAATGCAGTCGATTGTAAAACAAAAAAGTTATGATTGATGAAAGTAGTAAATCGGTCAGATTTGACCCGAAGACAACAGGAGGGTTGAATATGATAATTGTATATTTGACAATATTATTTGTTTAAACAAATGCTTTTCGCGTTGAAACCTCAGATGTTGTTTTGAGTTGAGTTTCGATAAAGATACTGTGCCGGCAGTGGGGGATTTTCTCATAGTTTTAAAAATAATTTGACTTAGACAACCGTAATAGCAGCATTTTGTGAAATGTAAAGAGAAATTAAGGTTAACATGATGCGTTAAAATCCTACATATAAAAACATAAACGCGGAAAATTGAACTTTCTGCCAAAATATAAACCGATATGTTGGCTGATGATATATCAGCAGGGACATCTTTGGGGACAGCAAAGACCGGCTGCTCGCTGAAATCTGGTGACAAATCTCGCTAGCTCCAATCTCTTTCTGCAGCTTTCTAAATTGTGACTTCACAGATTGATTATTGATTGATTGATTGAAATCTGTACAATAATCTGTCCTTACAATATCCTTTACATATCGGTAGGGTTGTCTGCGGCTCACAGTTTTTGGCATTGAGTAAAAGTCACTCGACTGTATGTGTGTGTGTGTGTGTGTGTGTGTGTGTGTGTGTGTGTGTGTGTGTGTGTGTGTGTGTGTGTGTGTGTGTGTGTGTGTGTAGTCCATGTCTCTCAGTGTGACTGGGTTTGGTGTTTTCAAGTTGAGCATGAAATATTTCTGAATAAAATCCACACACCTATGAATATCTGCACTGGTGTGTTTGCGTTTTCATGTATTTCCAAGTGTGTGTTTTGAAGTGTGTGTGTCGTACCACTGGGGCCGAGCTGCCTCCTCTCCACGTTCTTGTGGTACTCGTGCGGCTCCTTCTCCGACAGCTCACTGAAGGGGTTTGGAGGCAGGGGAGCCATCTGCTCCTCCTCTGTGGGCACGTATGGCTGAGGGGGAGACAGGGAGACGGGTGAGAGGGGAGCACACACACACACACACTCTTCAGGGCAGGAATACATTCATGCACATGCAAAAAACAGATACTTTTTTTTTCTCTTCTTCTGGAACACAAACACGTTTTTTAAACACCAACACGATCATACAGTACACACACACACGTACACGTACACGTACACGTACTCCCAAAGCCGCACAAACCCACTGTCTGAGTGGGTAATTACAACCAAACTCAGGCGGCTCATATAAAGATAAAAGTGTCGACCACATCACTCAGAACTCATGTTATCACTATCCCTGCAGAGACTCTCAACCAATTAGTCTGCAGACCAACATCTTTTTAACAGACTGTGGAAACATGAACACTGTTAAAGCACGACACGTGTACTAGTGCATCATACCATCATACTCACAAGTCATGCATGCACACCTACAGTACAAAACACATATAACAACATGTCTGCTTAGATGTGTTAAAATATCTCCTTAAAACATCATGCACAGACATAACAACTCATTTCAAAATCTCACACGCAGGAAAACAACAAGTTCAACTTTGAATAAACAAAAAGGACATTTTGTGAAAATTCTGTGTCAATCATCAAGAATGACATAATGATAAAAACATGCAATGTCTTTCTGTTCTGAACAGGGGAAAAAGGTGTGAACAAAAAAGACACCACTGAAATGGAAAAAATGTAAAAACACTTGTGGATATTTACCAGAAGGTTTATCTGCACCAGATCCTTCAAAAACAAGACACCAGCCACAGAACCATCAGCATTGAGAACGTCTACACTTGTGTCTTTCCTATTTATTTATCGCTGTTTATTACATCTTTCCTCTTAATAGCTATGTACAGTTCCAACCTACTAGATGTTCCTTGAGCCTTTGCTAAATGTTCTCTCTTGCCTCCTCCTGGTGGCTGAGAGGTGTCATTAGACTGTCTCCGCTCCTGATGTAGATGATTAAACGCACCAAAGGAACGCCGACACAGGTGTTTCCACTTGTGTCCAATCAGCCAGAACAACTGAGAACACCTTTGAGTTATTGCTCAATAAAAAACTAATTAGGGAAATGTGCAGTGTTGCTTTAGTGCAGCAGGGAGCTCGAGTGGTAATCTGCAATAAACCGGTGGCCAAAAAACCGACACATACTGGAGCTTTTTTTAATTTAATTTTTAATTTGCCAGAATCCTTCGACCTACATGTGTAGTGTCAAATATGTCAAAGTCTCTGATTCTGAACAAAATGGAAAGAAACACACTTCACACTTCAGAACATCAGTAATGTATATGCTGTATGCTGTGTGTAATTTGTAAATTCAAATAATGGAAAAATGCCTTAAAAATCCATGAAGCTCTAATTTTTGCTGCCAAAGAACTTGCAGTGAACTGATACCCCTTTCAGCAGGAAGCAAAGGAAATCTGTTTGGTTTGTTAAATCAAACAATGCTTATTGTTATTTATTGTGTTACAGGTCAAGTGTAGACATTCAACAAAACCAGACAAAACCAGACCAAAATCAGGTTTTAAGGTTAGCAAACAAAGTGTATTTTTGATTTGAAGTTATGAAAATGGAAGAAGCCCCTACCCGTCGCGGTTCATCAATGGGGATTCCTGCAAGGTGCTGAGAGCGCGGCCCGGACGTCATCATATCAAACCGGTTCTGCTCTCTGATCTGAGATAGGACAAAACACACAATGAAGTCATCAGGAAAAGTTACTAGTGACTTTCTTTGATTTAAAACTGAGGTCAAGACGATTCAGACTTCAAATATAAATGACAGAACAACCTGTATGGTCCAGTGCTCACTGAGGGCCCTTTCACACCTACGTTGTTTTGTGTCTTTCAAATGTTTCGGTTCCAAACCAAAAGTACAGATGTGAAACCTCGTCTGACCCAGAATGCTGAACTTGGACCTACATAAAGAAGTGGTGTTGTGCTGAAGATAACTGAACCATGATCCACTTTGTATTGAATGTTAAACGTTTCTTGTATGGTTCAGACTTCTGGAACAGTTACAGGAAGTTTCGCCACGCTATCAAATTATAGGGGAAGTGGAGCACATTTTTGAAAAGCTTAGTACAGTAAAGCTGTTTGGTACAGCGAGAGAAAGAGAAGGTATATGCCCTGCACACAGAGCAGACTGCATGAGGAGAAATTAACACTGTGTTGTTTCAGCTTGTATTTTGGTAAACACTGCATCTCCTCAAAAAAGTCCTGGTGTCGACATGTAAAATAAGGAGGGGAGAGCCTGTCTACACCACTCACATAGGATATATACAGTATATGTCATGTATATTTTTTTACAAGATGTACCAAAAGTTAAAGTTAAGTTGAAGTTAAAGAGAGGAGTTTGACTCACTTTGTTCCTCTTCTGCTGCACCTCACTGGGATCTGTGTTGAGAGGGACGAACTGATTGGGGTCCTCGATCCGGATTGGGGTTCCTGTCTCTTCAGCCTTCATCCACTGTGAAAACAAGTAAGATAAACACTATTTGTTCAAAACAAAAACCAGCCAAAACTGTAAATATACGTATGAACTCTACTAAGACAATTTATATGAGAACCCATTTATATAACACTTTAATTAAGGCACTAAATAGCTGGAAACATGAACCTGGGAAACTGAGTAAAAAATAAACGCAGTTCTTTATTCAGCCAGTAGATGGCGACCTGGTATCAGGTTTTAACCACTCAGGATCAACCAGTCAAAACAAAGTACTTTCAAGTACAATAAACTGGATGACAAGTCAGGCTATCATGAATGTAAATGAACATGCTAAACCCTTAGGAAAAAGATCAGTGATCAGCTATCTCCAAACCTTTAGAAATGAAAACAATACCTCATGTCTTTCAAATCATCTTACACACACACACTCACCGTGGTGGTCCTGCTGTTGTAGCGCTCCTCCCCGCCCTCCACGTTGACCTTGGTGTAGCTGTTAGGCGAGTTGAGCCAGCGCGTCTTCTCCCTCTGCTGCCGCTGCTGCTGGAACTTGAAGGGCAGCCGCGTGGCACAGTCCCCGTCCTCCTCGAACATGAACGCTGTGACCGTGGCGGGGATTTCCACCTCGCTCTTGTGCCTGGGCTTCTCTCGCATGATGGGGTGTCTGTAGGCGTGACCCGTCCTGTAGCCCTGACACAGGAAACAAGATCACAATTAGTCTGTTTCCTTTCGTATGAGTTTAAAGTTTTGCAATGACCAGGGAAAAAGAATCCAATGGAGGCTAATTCATACATTTGTTATTTTCTGATGTGTTTATGCAGTCCCCATTTGACCTGTGGTCCATCCTGTTTACACCACTAGAATTATAAATGGTGTTAGATCGTAGCTCACTTCATTATACATGCATAATGATGCATTCAGTGTTTCGTTTTTGCACCAGAAGGATCAGAAATGAGCATTTGTTCTGTGACTCTTGTTGAGCTGCCAGTGTCGCAGTTAGTGAAATGGAAGAGAAAGAGAGAAACAGTGGTGTGACCACAGGGTTCTGGCAGCAGAGGACAGAGTGAGAGAGCCATTTCCTGTCTGACCCTCTCTCTCCATCCCCCCTCCACCAGTCATCCCTCTCCTCTTTATTCTCATCTCTCCTTCGCTGAACTCTCACTTGGTCCTGCTGTTCGTCAGAACGTTTTTCCACACTCGGCTTGACAGTGAAGTTCCGTTTAGTCCTTCTCTATTCATGTCAGCACCATTGTCACAGTGGACCTTTTAACTTGAATTGACCCCCCTTCTTTTTATGCAGACAGTCAGCTGAGCTGTTCTTTTCCCCGCAACATCTTGACTCACATTCGCCCATTTTCTACACGTTTAATCAGCTCGTTTTTTGGATCTGTAAACCTGTGGCTAGTAAGGGATGTGGAGAGTAGTTACAGTAATTCCCCCCCACTCTTTCTCGTAACTTTTCTGGGTCTTGTACTGAAAACAAGGGCTTATCAGATACAAATTCTGCGATAATGAGGTGTCAGGAAAGATAGCAATGACGCTGGGATGAGCTGGTTAGAGTCTCAAAGTGCTGAGAGGCAGTGACTCAAAAGAGGAAAGAGCAGAAAAACAAAGAAATAAGTGAGATGAAGAGTGTCGGATGTGTAAAAAGGTGACACAAGTAGTGACGAGACTTACGGCCCGTCCACACAGCAGCTTTAAAAAAATCTTCCAACGCTTCCAACGCTTCTCTGCCCGTTCACTTTGAATGGGGTGACGTCACTTTGCCTCGCTTTTCGCCGAACTGCATTGTGGGGAAGCAAAGCGAAGATTTACAGGATTTCCAGGATTTTCAGGATTCAAAAGTTGAGCAATGTTCAACTTTTGAAGCTGAGGTGGAAGCGTCAGCCAATCAAATCCCGTTTATGCAAATCTGACAGTACAAGCGCTAGCCAATCAAACCGCGTGTAAGCTGGGAGAGCCAGACTGCAGTTCATTTTCTCATATTCCAAACGAGAAATTACGGTAGCAAATCACCCGGTTCTTTAGGACCAGACTATTTACCGGGATACAAACCGGAGGAACCAGGCATGGAGGGAGGTGGCAGAGACAGTGGGTGAAACTGGTAGGTTTTCACCTGTGTGGGGATTTTATATCCAGTTTACTTCGTTTTAACATTGCTATTGGTTTGTATGTCGGGGGCGGGAGATTCATGTGATTGGTTGTTGGTCGCGTTCCTCGCAAAAAATCCCCAAGCTTTCAGACACGCCCACCTCCAAGATTTTCCAGATTTTTTCAAAGCTGCTGTGTGGAAGGGCCGTAAGACAGACGATAAGAGGAACTCAGACGGAGAAAGAGTGAAGACATTCACCAATGGCCGACAGAGCATCTCTTTGTGGTGATGCAACATTAGTGTGTATAATTGTGTCCTTTAAATTAAATCTCTCCCTCCTCAAGCTGGTTCTATATTGTGCTTACTTAATGACATTTGTACCCACACATAGCATTAACCCTAACCATTTCCCGCGTATTTTCTGATAATACACTTTACTTTCTGTAGGGGGCGCTCTTTTCCAACTCTGTTCTCCCAGTGTCCACCACTGCACATTGTATCTACCTAGTCCCTCTTTAATTGATTTCAACAAATACAAGAGTGATTATTAAAACAACCCCCAAAGGAGTTAACCTGCAGAGGATATGCACAAAATAATGTAATACATTGAAGCAATGCTAATAGGTTGTGTTGCTATTTTCTATTTGTAATGAATGACAAAGCCAAACAGACATTACGTTTAATAAAATTGATACAAAATCAGTTTAAAAGGACTTGTTTTGTATTAAAATTTCTCAAAAGGCCAAATCATGTTGTCAAAAAAGGAAAATAAATCCTCTGAGTATTCTCACTTCATAAAACACACAACAGATGTGAAAATGGTTAATCCAATCAAGTTGCTTAATGACCCCGAGTCATTTGATAATCAAATAAGTGTTATTTTCCTATCAGTGTGTTTGTGTTGAATGTGGGATAGTCTCAGTTTGATGTCTGTGGACTCACCAGGTTATCCAGCATCCTCATCAGAGACTCAAACTCCAGCTCGCCACACTTCCACTTGTACTGGCCACACATGTTGATATCTGCTGTGGTCACGTCGTGCGTCGATGATTTGTACTTCTGTTGGTCCAGCACTATCAGGTTGTCTACGCCGCCAGCACACGAGATGGCCTTTACCTACAATCACAAAGAGGGGACAATGTCTGTGAGCATCCACTGCGGCTAATAAAATACAAAAAAAGACAAAGACACCTTTCATAGCATTACATCTGGGTCATATCATCATCGGTTGAAAGGGAGAATATGCAGCATTGCACCAAAATGGGAAACCCCTCAATCTAAAGCTACAGTAGCACCAACGGATATACAGTACATGGCATACAACAAACATGGTGGGGGGATTTATTTATAGAAATTAAGCTGGGCTTGGCAGGATGGATTAATGTTTTCTTATGCTTGAGCGGGGAGAGTCAATCAGGAGATTTGGTATGCCTGTTACAGCGAGGAACAAAACAACATCTCTAAAATCCTCTGTACAAGTGAACACAAAGACACGCAAGAGTCCAACAGCGAACACACAAACTGTAACAATACCTTTGATACATGATGATATTCCTCAGAGCAAGTGACAACATGTCTGATAGCTAAACATATCCTGATACAAACTGTAGGTATGCGACACATTATGTTCCTTTGAGTAGATTTCAAACGGGATATTATTCAACAATAAATGATATACAAGTGGATATATATACAGTTAAACTGTCTGTGTTTATGTTGGATGGATTACGTTTGGATTCTTACTGCCATGTTTCAACAATCATGTGTTATTTTAAGCTGACATTTTAACCATTTATCTGTTACCTTAAGCTAGCATTTCAGCAAAACTATCCACACACACTATTGACAAAAGTACCCCCTCGAGAGAAATTGAACAGAACTCAATAACATTTATCTTATATGATAATCATTATTTTCTCCTGCCTGGTGCAGACTTCCTGGAATCCTCTGTATTCTTTCCGACTGGCTCAATACATTAAAGGAAGAACAACATTTTCTACGTGCTGCGCTGGACCGATATCAAAAACAACATTTCAGCTACTTACTCCCTTCATCGCTTTGAGACTGTTTTGACAACATTACCCACGAGGCAAGAGATTATGACCTATGGAGTGCTGTTTTAATAGTAAATAGTGAAAGTGTTGAAATGTGAAAATGGCTTTGGGGAGATTATATTTAGCACTGATGCTGGAATGTCCTAGATTCCAAAAACAGCAGCAGTTGAATGTGTTTGTCCCTACCTGGATTTCACAGGCATATTGGGTATTGTAGATGTAGTGAAAGGCCTCTTCAACGGTTTCACCAAGAGCAACCACACCGTGATTCCTCAGCACCAAAACCTGAAACACACACACACACACACACACACACACACACACACACACACACACACACACACACACACACACACACACACACACACACACACACACAGATTAGGGATGCCAGAAATGTCCATTAAAGATAATCTGTTTTGAGGGTTGGACCAGATGATGTCAACAGAACTTGGAAATTCCCTATTTTCTTTGCCAAATTAAATTCTGTTGAACTCTGATCATTATAAAACAAAGCCAATAGCAAGATGCTCTCACAGGGAGGCACATGTAGGGACAGTTAGAAGCAGGCACATAAGGTAACTGACATCAGGACTGGTTTGACAGTCCTGCTGCTGTTTCATCCTCCAAATCAACCCCACCCTGATAATCATTCTTAACTGCAATGACAAGAAACAAAAACACTCCTCTCCTGAGCCTGTTAATTAAAAATACCTCAAGATATCATGTCTACACATCAAAGGCGTACAAACTGTTATTTCCTGAAATGTTTTCTTATTTTCATGTCTACATCTGCTGTCTGTGTGAGGATTTTGGATTAATGAGGGCACATAGTTAAAGGAATAGTTTGTAATTGTGTTGGGTGTTAGATGGGAAGGTCAATACCATCCTCTACATGTCTTTGTGCAGTCAATACAAAGCTAGACCAATTCTCATCTAACTGCAGGCAAGAAGTAAATTAAGCTATTTTTTACAAGCAGGCTTTTCATTTTAGAAAGATTAACCCAGCTGGAAAACCTTCCCCAGTGCTTGGTTTTCTTGGTTTCATTACCTTCGCTGTTGGCCCCAGGGCCTTCTGCAGCTCTCTGCGCTCCTCCTGTTCGTCCAAGCTGCCCTGGTAGTTATAGTAGGCGATATCACCCAGGAGCAAAGACTCCTGGGAAATCGGCAGGATGCCACACTTCATAGAGGACACCTTAAGCAGGAGGAAAGTGAGAAGAAAGCAGACGCATTGACAGGTGTATCACAGCTGTTTTATTCATCTGAGTCTGTTAGATGTGTCTGTGAGGAATACACTGAACTGATCTGTAATTAGCCTTTTTGTTGCATATCAAAAACACTTCCCATATCAATGTCTGTTTACTAATCATTATTACTTTGCATTCAAGGTTAAAATTACACCATTCCAGTTTCTAAACCTCCCTGAGACAACTCAAAATCCAACAGTTTTTCACATTCCCTGTCAACAAGTGCTTCAGGTGTTCAGCAGGTTAATCGGCTGCGTTGACAGCCATTTTCTAACAGTTTGAAAACTTCACAGTGGAACTTGAACTCACAGCAGCCGTGGCAGGAGTGTGCACATGTATGACGCAGCGGATGTCTGGGCGCATGGAGTAGATGGCAGCGTGGGGGCTGAAACCTGAGGGGTCGATCCTCAGGTTGGTGGTGCCTTGTTCGATCACATCCCCGAGGATGTTCACCTTCACCTGGGGAAGGAGGAGAGGAGACAAAGTCAGTGAGGGCCTCATGGTGGAGCTGCTGGATGTAAAGCTGTTTCACTCCAACTGTATTTCAGTTTCTTAAAGCCCCTGACACACTGTGCCGAAATTGACACTCAAATTCGGCTCTGATCCTAACAACATCGGGCCATTCGTGAGGGCATCTTAAGCCATCATATGACCGCCGGTGGAGTTTCTCAGGCTCCGGCAGCAACTTCGTGAGCAGCAACTTCGTAAGGCACTCGTGAGGGCATCTTGCCAAATCGTGAGGGCATCTTGTTATCATCGGTGCCATCGGGCATTCGCCC
>NW_011336429.1:0-34597 GCF_000735185.1 Notothenia coriiceps | reverse complement strand
CTTCGTGAGCGGCAACTTCGTAAGGCACTCGTGAGGGCATCTTGTTATCATCGGTGCCATCGTGCATTCGCCCTCACTCTGATCGGGGCGAATGCCCGATGGCACCGATGATAACAAGATGCCCTCACGATGGCCTTACTAAGGGCAAAATTGACACACAAATTAAACACGAAAATGAACCTTCGCAAGGTCCTTCGGCAATTTTTTGGCATGCCAAAGATTTTGCCACCGCTCACGAAGTTGCTGCCGGAGCCTAAGAAACTCCACCGGCGGTCATACGATGGCTTAAGATGCCCTCACGAATGTCCCGATGTTGTTACGATCAGAGCTGAATTTGAACATTTCCTTTATCGTGTCGTGTGTTTTATTGCACAACAAAATCATGTAAACATATTATGTAAATAACCCAATTTGTGTTCTGTGAAACTGAAAAGGATATAATATATTATTTTGAAGGCGAGTTGACAGGAAGTTGTTGTTGCTATGGAAATAACATTACGGAGAAAACGGAGAAAAAAATCTTCTACATATAAAGACGGATAAAGTAAAGAACAAAGTCTGAACATATCAGTGCAGTATTTTAGTACTTTAACATAATCGTTTTTGTTACTTTCGTTGCAGTTGTATGTCTTAAATGTAATGTAAATGTTGCCTTTGTGTGTGGTTTGGGGCCATCTTCGTGCGAAATTCACAATTCCATATTCGTGTGTCCATCGGGTGTCAATTTCGGGACAGTGTGACAGGGGCTTATGTGTTATAATATTTTACATGCTTTAATATTTAAAAAACCTCTTTATTTTTCTAATAATGGCCATCTCAAAATACCTTTATTTTCCCTCAGCCAGAAACCCTGAGTTTTAGCGCTTGGCTCTTTAATTGACCCTTTTGAGAAAGCCTAGTCTGCTCTGATTGGTCAGTGTTTCCATGTCTTTGTCATCAATCATCATGATTCTTGCAGCCAGAGAATGACTGTAATGACAATGTAGAGTCACTTTCTACCTATTTATGTTCAGACGTGACTTCACAACCTTATGTAAGTTCTGACGTCTGGTTTAAAGGCACACTTTCCGAATATGGTCTGTATGCAATTCTCCATGGATTGAACAATAACCCGCATTATCACCAAAATACACTTTTTCTTAAATATATGACCATTTACTGATGCAAAGAGACTGAAATACAAGCTAAACAAACGTATAAAAACATGACAGCAGCATCATCTGGAGTAGACTCTGATGATGCAGCTGTCAGACTGACGGCTCTCCTGAGATGGAGGAGAGGAAAGATGATAAGCCTGGAGGAAGATGTGCTGTAAAACAAACCATGCCCCAGATCAGTATAATCAAATATGCCCAGACACTAAAGCATCCTGGCAGATGCCCCCCTTAACACTGAAGCACAGAGCTCATAACTCACATTCATTAACAGAGAAGACATAAAGACAAGTCAAAATCAATGAGCATGAAGAGAGAAATCACATTAGCAGCTTTCCCTCCTCTCTGTCTGCTCATCTCCAGGAAATGAATTGGAGCGTCACCAGGAAACATAATATAGTCAGGTAGTGGACATGACGTCCTTTACTATGACAACTTCATTACCAGCCAGTTAGCAGCGATTAGATCACAGGGCGGGAGAGAAGAGCGATGGAGGGAAAGATAGAGGGAGAGACCTGAGGGGAAGAGAGTTGGATAACCAGAGGAAATAAAGACGGATAACAGGAGATGGAGGCCGAGGTCCAACACCTGAAGAAATAGCAACTGACAGTCCTCGCTGTAAAATCTAATAACAAACAGAAAACACAGCTTTGCCTGCAGACTCTGTATAAATCAACTTTACCGCAACCACATGTTGCTCTGTGATACAAATTAGAACCTACAAGCTCACATTTCTCTTTCACATTACGAAGTCCAAGAGTGTGTGATCACAACAGGAAAGGGCATCCATCATCCAGGCTATTAAATACACCTGGTTTAGCTGAATTTGTCCAGAGTTTCACGTTTTACTCATGAGATGCACTTCCGCCGCACTTTGCTCTTTACTTATGAAATAATCCGTTCATGGAGAAACTAATTAAGGAAAGGATGAACCAGGAGGGTGTTGGTCAAGTGACATTTAGCCTCATTAGCAAAAACTAAAATAAGAAATGAATTGCATACAAATAATAAAACGGCATAATCAAATCACATAATAACAATAACTGTCCATCAGATTTCTAAGTGGAAGTCTCTGAGTGGAAGTCGGTAAACAATATGTGCAGAGTATTTTGAGCAGTCACCAAAAAAGAAAGTTGTATTTTCCGATATTTTTGATAGTGTATGAATATGATTGTGACTTGAACCAGTTTTAGTACTGAGTTCTTCTAAAAGTATTAAAAAGTACCAAATGCTAACACATTTATATATTTATTAAAAACATGACTTCCAAATGGTTTTCTTTTGTATCTTTATAGCTATTGCATACACTAACAACACAAACAAATCTATGAGTGGGTTTGGCTCGACATCCAACACGTGATTTGGTATTAGAACAAGAACACAGTGTTAAATTGGCACTGACATAGAATCATATTGATTCATTAAAACAGTTCACAGCTTGTTGGTGGTTTCTGGATCAACTCAAGCTGAAAATCAGGGACACCCCGAGTGCTGCTCTGCTTTTTAACAGCCGTATGGATGTTTGAATGGATGACCGTCTACAGATCTTTCCCCATGCAGAGGAAAAGTGAATGGCAGCAGCGGAGCGTACCTAACTACAGCCATCTTTGTCAGCGCACACACCCGCAGCTTAGCCAGCTGTCAGACGATCGAACATCGATCGGTTTAAATCACTTGTCCAGAGCGGTATCAGTTCACCCTGTCACGTCCTTCAAAAGGCAGCGCCCTCAACCCGTCAGTCAAAATCTGCCCTACTGCTGAGAGGCCCTTCTGACAAACATAGCACTTCTAGTTATAAAAAGATGCCAAAGGACGTGTTAGAAAGAATCTGAAATGTGACTCTGCTGGATGGAAAGTACATGATAGGGGCCTGAAGAAGAAGTGTGGGCAGCTGAAGCTTGAACACCTAGACTATTCTCTAACACTGCACTGACAGCAAACTAAACTAATAGACACATGTTATCTAGAATTGTAAAAACACAAAGAAAAACCGATCTCTCTACAAACTCAAATGACCCCGACTTCACCTCAGCGCTCCAACAGAGATTGAGAGGGGGAGGCAGATGGAAACTGACTAAAGCCAACTACTGAACTCCTGCCTCCACTCAGATGACCACAACACGACCTCTCAAACTCCTTTATTCTGGATGACTTCCTCCTAATAAATCTTATTTATATATGCACTTAGAGAGAACCATGTAACTACCGGATCAAAAACATGCTGAAAGAGAGAGAAACCCAGGAGCCACAGTCTGGTATTAAAACACAGTCAGGGAAATCTGAAAGTGCCAGACAACATAATGATGCTGCGTCTTCCATGTTGTGGTCAACTCTACAGACAGACACAGAAAAACTGGAGGTGCTCCAGACACTATTGTAAATGACATAGCCTTATGAGTTCATGTCTGAGCATACTACACTAAAGCAGATTTCTTTATCAGGTAAATATAACATGGAACTTAAGCAGAGGACACAATTGATCTTAGTTGAACATTCAGTCTTTGAGAAATGTGTTCAGCGTATTTCTGGCCAGAGATGCACGTCACCCCCCGTTAAATAAGTGTTTGTTTGTTCCAAGGGCAAAACACGCACTAAGCTCGAACTGAACCTTTACTGCACTTTATCATGGCCATTACAATGTTTTTTATAATCCCTTTTTTAATTTAGTTGTTTGCCTTAAATGTTGTCTTTATGCTGAATGTGTGTGTTTTTGTCCTTAAATGTAAATCCCCTTGAGTAACAATAACTGAGCTGCTTCTCTGATTTGTACAATAGGTAGCTGTTTGTCATTGTGTTATTGTCATTATTTGCAATTACATTTGGCCACTGTTTTTAGACATTACTCAAAGAGGTATTTCTTTTGAGCATAGCTTGGGAAATATTTTGCATTTAAAAGAGAATTTGTTGATTATCTTACTTGTTGTACTTAATAAAAACTGACTAATCAAGACTGCAAAAATGGTGTGAAAAAAAAAGAATAACTGATGAAACAAATCTTTCTCAACAACCTTAAAAATACGTAACTACATTTTAACTTCCTGCAGGTCAAACTGTGAAATCGGCCTGTCAGCAGTACGGCTCCTACAATCAGCTGTCAAGCCACGTTACACAGGTACTTGTGTGTGTGTGTGTGTGAGTGTGAGTGTGAGTGTGAGTGTGAGTGTGAGTGTGAGTGTGTGTGTGTGTGTGTGTGTGTGTTTGCACAGGTGTTGAAAATAAGGTTTGAGAAAAGTACAACAAAGCAGAGAGGACGGAAAGAGAAAATATAATAAATATATAATTCAAGGATCAAGTGACTTTTCTGAAAGCTTTGGTAATGTCCCAAAACATAAAGATAGACTTATACGCTTTGTTTCATAAGAAACACAGAAATGTTTTCTTCCTGAATACCAAACAAAATCCCCCAGGATACTGAAAAGCATTTCAAGAATGTATTTCTACTGGGCACATTGATATTAATTTGAATTTTCAGTGTCTGTTCATGTTTTATTCTTCATTGTTAAAGGAGTTTACCCAAAAGACAATAATGATACTCTAAAACACACATTTCTAGTTTGAAAACTGAAACGTTTTACACACCTCATAAGTTGTGTTTTACAATAGTTTTCAGTAAAATATTGAAGTTAAATTACAAATTAATCACCCTTTTGCTGGTAATGCCTACTAACCAGTAAGTTAGTATTTCATTCAGGCTATATAATAAGTCTACAAAACTATATATACTTTCATTAAGTTTGTATCTTCCTGGTCGAATGCACTTATTGTAAGTCTCTTTGGATAAAAGCGTCAGCTAAAAGCAATGTAATGTAATTAAGACCACAAATCAGAGTTTTTTGTGAAATAAACATATTTCCCTGATAAATTGGAACGAGCAGAATTAAAATCATTGAAGGAAACCAGAGGGAGAGTAGAGCGAGAGCAGAACAGACGGAAACAGATACTGAATCAGAAGGATGATTGTAAGGCAGGAGGAAACAGGGTAGCAAACTGATTATTAAACTCATTATTGATAATCTATTGACATAGCATGCGCTGTTGTCATGACAACGTGTGCACTCTTTGAACTGAAACTTGACAGGCAAAAAACCTGAATGACAATATTTGCTGACTTGTAACAGGAAAGCAGCTGACGGAGAGAGGGGGCGAACACATGTCAAAAACACATGTGAGGTGCAGAGAGAGAGGAAGGGAGGCAACAACACACTAAAAAGGCAACATCTACTATGACCTCTTGATACAATTGAAGGAAGTTAATTGATGGAAATAAATGTCTGATTAAGCAAAGTGGAAAAACATTAGCCCAATCAAGTGAAGGCCAAAACCTTATTATCTAAAAAGCAATGCAGTTTAAAACATACACAGAGCAGGACATTGACACCGTTTGCTACATATTCAATTTGTTTTACTGTAACCAAGGGATTGCTTGAGTCAAATTTAAGCTTTGAAATTAATTTCTCAAAAGTATTTTCACTTTTGGCATTTTCCTTCATTGTGTTTCAATTCAGTAGCTACTCACTTGAATAAAAAAGGCACACAAAACAATGAACCTGAAAAAATGAAAAGAAAAAAATATCATAATTTCTGCGAGTTAAGGTTCCACGACTTCGGATGTTTCTTACCAGGTTTGATGCAGACGCCTCAGCGAAGGACAGTCCTCTGGGCATGATGACGATGTGATCTTGCTCTTTACTGACTCGCGCCTAAGACAAAGAAAAAGTCAAAACAATGTTGAGTACAATTATTTAATTGATTGAAATCTACCTTCATACGACTGTACATTTGAAAAAAAAAAATTCTATCCAACATTTCAGAGCTCCTGTGTTTTTTAAACTTGCTTAAATGACTTAATATGCACATTCGTTTAAAAAAACCTTTACATCACAAACAAACCTCATACAAAAAACGGTCCAATTCACAAAGAGCAGCACTCTTCAGAGAGTTGCTGGTTAAACAAGCGCATTTGTGAGGGGTGTCAAACTCATACTTTTTTTAATGCAGTGACGGGATGCAATTACAATTTCCTCTCTCTTAATAGTTTTTTTTTAGGTTTAGCTGGCAACCACCCCACAACATGACTTCCTTTCACCCCCTTGACCAACGCATTGCCCTGATGCAAAGTATTATCCATCGCTAAATTGGGTAATTGCACTAAGCAGCATTAAGTAATATTCCTGTAATATCATTAAAGCAAGATATTCTGTAAATAATATGTAGGGAAGGTAAGTGTCCATTCTCTGTGATTTGACCCCAACGGTTTTTAATTCAGTCGTACTGGTGGTGCAGCTACTCACTGTGATGTAGGAGTTGGAGAAGTGCGCCCAGCTGAACAGGTCCACCAGTCTGTAGAGGCTGGCCACCTTGCAGCGCGCCAGCTTCTCGCCTTTCACCATCGTGGTGGATTCAACTCCGTACATGTCGTTGATAGGAATGACCATCCCCAGACCTAAACAAGGTGGATAGGAAAATGTGTTAAAGAAAATGATCTAGGAGTAGTAAAATACATACACTTTTATCATATCATACTTTACAGCCCTAAAGACATCTGTCTTTTTATGTAATGATGTTTCTGACACACCTGGATCCACATGAAACTGAGGTGACGTATTTAATGCTGCAACATTTATACTTTGTTTACTACACACTCATTATGGGAATATCTTAAAAAAGGGCGGAACTGTATTCTTATATTACATTTAACATGTAATTCGGCATTCGTTGTGCATTCCAGCGCTGTGATTGAAAGCAGACTTCACATATGGACTCCTAGATCAAAACTCAGAAGTATGTGCAGCCTTTCCGGAGTCTGGGGTTGGGTTGTCTTGGTGTATTTATGCCCTAAAGCATGCAAAGCGAATGTTTGAAAATGGATCTCCTCTCTTTGATTCTAATGCTGTGCTTTAAGGGCAAAGTGCTGGCACACTGGGCAAGTGTGACATGGTGAGCTAAATGGTCTATGTGCCACAGCGCTCAGTAAATTAGAACTTACTGAGAGGAGAGGCGTTGAAGCCGGCCACAGAGCTGGCCATGAAGAAGTCAGCGATCTGTCTGAGGGCCAGCAGGCCGGCAGGGTTGTTTCCTTTCCGCTGCTGCTCCTGGATCAGACCCTCCAACTCCTCCTTGAAGGCCTGCGAGACAAGACAAGCGAGAAGGAGTTTAGAAAGGAAATAATGTGACACTGAGACGACACAAACCAAACTCTCTGACCTCTCTGACCTAAATGCTGGCTTTGTGGATTAATATTTATTTCATAATCTACATGTAAATGGAAACATGCTTGAAAATATCTACTCTTTGTATCCTAAACATGAAAATCAAGCCTTTGAGAATTTAGAGTTACAAGATTGGACCCCTCAATCAGGCACTATGTAGCTCAAAAGCGATTAGTGGTGACGGAGGGATGGAAGAGTAAAAAGAAGTGGGAACATTCAGAGGGACAGGAGGAGAAGGAATAAACACACGGACGGACGTGTTAATCACAGATTAGACTTGCTGCTCGATGTCAATTGAAATTTTACTCAAAGTACTTCATGAAGCTCAAACAGGATAGGCTGGCTATCCAACAAGCTGAGTCAGGATTGGTTGTCTGGCTAGCTCGGGGCCTGCATTGTGATTGGCTGTCTGACCGGGACAGTGTGTGTGTGTTTTTGTGTGTGGTTAATCCCCGTCCAGACCACAGTCATATGTTGAATCTACAGACACAACAAAGTATGTGCTTACACTCTCCTATGTAAGACCAGATACACTCACAGCTGGCTGCGTTATATCAAATCAAAGTGCTGCATAATTTTATGCTTTCACTTCCCATGAAAGAGAATGTTTCTTATCATGAAACAGCTCATGAATAAAACGTTTTAAAGAGAAATCACAAGACTTCTCAGTCTACAGGAAGTGTCAGTTTAAACTACTGTAGATGATGCAAAAGGCTATGCAACTGTGTAACAGCAGACAATAAAAAAAGTACTAGCTGTTTAGCGGCTCATAATCTTAATTAGGCTGTTAACCTCTCAGGGGGCGCACAACTTTCCCCACAGCTCATTTGATTATAGCTGTGTGAGTCCAGAGGCACATGGTTAGGGTTAACCAATTGGGTTTGAAGACATTTTTAAAGTCTGAAAATGGACTAAGAGGTTCCAGACCAATTTTCATTTGCAATTTGGCCTGATGATGTCAGGCAACTTACTCATTTGATCGGGTCTTAAATGGACTGCACTTCATGAAGTTACCTAAGAATTTCTGATCCACTTTTGACTTGTGATGCGAATTTAGTGGCACATCATCACTGCCCTCAGAGTGAAAATAGTCCATAACAATATTTCCATGCCTTGACTCCAACTGCAGGGCAACATCCAATATGCATGCCTTTATTTCACCTCAGTGTTCATGCAACAGTCAACACATTCCCAATAGATCCGTTCAATAAAACATCTCTGCCTCCTCTGCATCCCCTCAAGTCACCCCATGTCCATTAGTGTTGGAGTGGAGGCCTTTGGTCAGATGCCCATGTGGGGGTGTTTTGTTCAAAGTGGAGCAACCCCCTGAATCAGGACGAATACAGTCCCGGAGCACCGCTGACTCTGAACCCAGGCCAGACATTCCTTAGTCCCTGGTGGCAAGGTTGCTGTGACAACCGGTATGTTGCGGATGTCTGACAGTGGTGGGTCATGTTTTTTAGTTTTCAGTTGTTTTTCTGGGCATTTCTGTTTCAAAGAATGTTGTGCTATGGCATTGACATTGGAGCTGCAGCGCTGAAGACACAGTTTATTGGAACCAGAGCACGGAAACCTGAGCCTCTGGCAGAAAATGTGTTCCTTATTTGACTAAAAAGATGTTTGTTTTGGGCCTGTGCAGAAAGATTATCACTAGCGTTACACTGAGAGCTTAGAGTGAACCTAAACAATCCTGGTGGGTCAAAAAACAACAAGAAATTAGCAAAAGATGCTAAAATACCTCCTCAGAATCACCATTGTTTTTCACATGCGGTACCAATCAACCAACCAAAGTGAAACCTTCAACACAACAAGCCTGCAGTGTTTTTATGAAACATATTAAAAAGCATATGAGCACACACTTTCAGAAACGCACACACACAAGCAGACATCTGCTCTACAAATTGTGTGTTCCCAATAAGATTATGACAGCAGGGATTTGATTCCCATCATCTAAACAGATTAATCCGGGGGCCTAAAGTGGATCGTATCATTATTATTTCGGCAAAACCCCCACATCTGCAGCAACAGAAATAACATCACACGACAAGTGTTTTTTTAGCTGCTATAACGGCTCGACTCTGATGAGAATTTTACTTTAACCCAAAGACAGGAAATCAGGTGAACCTTTATAATAACATCATTGCAGTGACAGAACATTTGTCTGATCACATTAACTGACAGGCAACCAAGCTAAGCAAGGCCATGTGATCAAATCAGAGACATTAGGAAACGTTTCTGCAAAAAAAAATGCATATATTCCAGTGGTTTTAGATGAAGTTGATGTGCAGGTTGGAGTTTGTCCGGTGATCATGTCAAAGCCTGAGATAGAGACACTAGTAAAACGGGGCTAGTTATTCAAAGTAAAACATATACATTTGGACGTTCCCTGATGTAAAGTTGGGAGTTTATTGGTTCTTGCTGAGAAATATTTCCTTCCACAGGGATGGATGAGCTGACAGGATTCATGCCTAGCTGAAGGACATTACGTCAGGGCAGATGCTTCCTGGAAAGAGTTTACTATGTGCTGGACGTTAAGTAAGAATACAATTACACATTCTCCAAAGAGAATTTTTTGCAAATTGTACTAGAACTGGACGTTTTTTATACTTCCAAGGGCGTGTGACCTACAGAGAAGTTTCCTTTTGTCTTGCTCAGTTATTGCTGCAGATACAGGTGACACTTGTACGTCATCCTGTGGGAAAGGAAGACAGAAATTTGAATCTCTTTGTTGAAGCAAGGCTGGTCCTGCATGTGTGGGCTTGTACTGATCAAAGAAGTGATGGTTTCAGCGTTACCTCACACACAAATGTATCCTCATGTTAAATTAAACTACTGTGGTTGGATGTGACTCACCACAGCTCAGTTTGAGTTGTTGCACAGCAAACCAACGCTTGACAACGTGTACAGGAAGCTTTTATTGGACAGTCTCAACTATCAGTTACTGTTTTCTTACATCTATTGACACTGTGTTTTTGGGTCATTTACGGTAGCAGGTTAGTAATACGTTTCACTCCTACAAAAAGCATCATAGTTCACCTGAAGGATCATAGTGACCTGCATATTTTCAGGTCTCAAATTGCATTATTGTCAACTGGCAGAATAAACTAAATTTAAGGAGTAACTTCAGAGTCTAATAAACATACTGTATCTGCCATGAAATACATGCAAAGATAGATATAAGGCACACTCATTGTCTTCAAAGCTTTTAGACACACACACACACAAGATGAAGCCTGTAATTTCAGACATAACCTCCCCAGTTATGTCAGCACAAAGGAGTTCTTTGAAGCCGCCAACGTGACAGGGTTACAAAGTAAGAGAGTGCTTGCCTGTATGCTTGCCAATGCTATTGATTTCCCCCCACCTAACCTTAGATTGTGCGTCAGTGAAATTGGTCCCCTTCTCCAGCTGCATCGGCTCCCTACTGTATAAAATCTAAGCTCTTTTTCTTGAGGGATGAACTTGTTCACCCCGGCAGAAATTGGGGGATAATTAACACAAATCACATTTGTGAAATTGGCGATAAAATGTACCGATATATAAAGATGACACTGTTTTGTGTGGATTCATGACTTTAGAGATGCATCAATCCAACTGTGTTTCTCCCAGGAACATCAACTTGGTATAATGGCTGATACCATGCACCATTTGAATAAGACTGCTCTTTTTTACTTCACTGAACTTAATTGTATCGTTTTTTTATTGCAAGCAGGGGATTGCTGTTGCACTAAAAACAAGATCAATGGCTGGTCGTGGCGCAACAAGTGTGACTGACAGCAGAAACAAGGAAGCTGTATTTAATGGGGATTTGTTACATCAAGGGCGATACAGGCGAGTGTTATCACTGATACCAATCTGGCATTTGAAAATAGTTTTATTAAGCAAAAACTACATTTGTTATACCTAATAATATAATATATAAAACATCTATATCAGATTCCGGTTGCCAGATGAGGAAACTCATAGAAAGCTTACCACTAAGCTCCAGAGGGATTTTTGACCTTTCCTTTTGAGGTTGCACATGAGATAAAGTGGACATAGAAACATTTCAATAAGTTACCCTCTAATCCTGAGACCATTGCTCAACTGCTGGAGGTTTTGCTAAGTTCAGCACCCAAGAGATGTCGTGAAATGCCAAAACTGAAACACAGCCGTCGAGACATGGAGAGGAGAGGCGGTGGTTTTAAAAAGAGTCTCTGGAGTCAGTTCAACCACTAATGTTCTATCAAATGAGACTTTCAGGACTTGAAAAAGAAAGGGGAAACATAATGGAGTGCAGCCGTGACATTTACCTCACATGAGGGGGTTCTCGGCGGGACCCGCCAGAGCACCATAAATTATCCACTTGTTTTCTGGAAAGTGAGGGGGAAGAGTAGGAAATGTTGCACTTCCTCCGAAAACCACCAGACTGGTGCAAATGAGGCTGCGTAAATGTACTACTTGGCCTCAGTAAGTGATTTCTGTGGCTAATGTACAAACTGCGCCACAAGAAGTGCAGAAGAGAGGAAAAACTAACAGCAAGGGACAAAGTAAGATGAGCAGAGATACAGAAAATAGACGCAGCATAACTCAAATTCATCTGATATAATTTCAAGCCTCTGAGGGCTTTTGACCTTTTGTGTCACAGCAACGTAGTTCCCAGCACAAAGAGAAGCTTAACGGCAGAATTTTAAACAAAAAAGTCAATATGATGATTTACCAACCATGACATCATGAGACTTGCATTTGCAGCTGCAATCTTTGCCCAATCTACTTCTGGAAATGCAGCGTGCCTCACAAACAACCTCCAAGCAAATATCAACCCTTGATACAAAACAACCATTATGTTAACCACCATTACCACCAAAAAACATCTGATTAATCGTTCTCTTCTCCTTCCCCATAACCAATGAAGTCAAGTACACTTAAGCAGATTTAACCATGAATTAACCCAAAGTTCAGTAAGGGGGAAATAATGGTCTACTGTTTGTTTAAAGGAATTATCAATTCACTTAAATATTTTTAGTGTTTCTTTCAGAGTGTCCACACTATCTGCTGTGAGACTAAGGGACCTAAAAGGGTTCAAGGTCCAGCTGTAGCCTTTGACTTCTAAAAGGTAAACAATGCTTTCGAAAGAGGCTGGTGGCTGCAGTCAGCTGAGTTGATTCATTCCAGCTTGGTCTATATTGGTCTGTCTTAAAATACAACCTGCCATCTGAGCGCTAGTAACATGTAATCTGGAGCCGCCACTAGTCCCATAACACTGCATTCAAAACAAATAGAGAGAAAGAGAGAGAGGAGAGGAGAGGGAGACTATGAGAGAGGCGCCATGTGTTGACACACAGCTGTTGACATTGTTGTTGCTGAATTTGGGACTGAGGGAGATGAAGAGTGAAATGAAGATGATAGGAGAAAGAGAGAGAGAGGCAACACGTGTGCACCTCCAGCTGTTCACACACTTGTTGTTGAATATGAGTAAACCAGCGCTATGAGGCCTCCTGAATAGTGTACGGGCTGGAAACCCCTCTGAGACCAAGAGGGAGCCACCTGTTACTGCTGCCTGAGAGCTGGTTGGCTCACATTCAAAACCACAGCAAGCGCTAATCATGTACATAATATTGCATGACCGCAAGTGTAACACACACAGTGTGATGTAGCGGTATACCATGGGCCTGGGTATCTTATGAAGTCTATAGGGACAGCAACAGTTATCACTGGTGATAAACAAACAGCCTTCAATAGTTAAAAATCTCTCAAAGGTATGCAGCGTGAATTGTAATAAAACAGGAAAAGAACAGTGTACATTTAATGCAGAAACCTTTATTTGATTGCTACTTAAGGGCACAAGTCTTATTTCTGGGCAGCTGGTTAAAGGTGGGGTAGGTAATTTTGGAGAAACCAGCTCGAGTGCTCTAGAATTTGAAAATACACAACCGGAAAAAATCTGCCACTTCCTTACAGAGCCCCTCCTCCAACACACACGACCGTGCACATAACCGGCTGACAGGCAGGTAGGTCATCCAGTTATTTTAGCCGGGCCGGCTCAGATGATTGGTCGTGCTTTTTACAGTACTACGGCTTCCACAGATGACATTTTTTTATGGATTTTTTGTCAAAGCACTTAAGACTGAGACTGCCAAGGCACACATTGCTATCGGGATGTTAAGAGCATTCCATGGAATATAACAAAAAGTGTATGTCGAGCCGGTTTCTTAAACTTACCTACCCCACCTTTAATGTAAGTCCAATATTCAAGTTTTTTTTTTCCGGTCTCCATAAATCCTAATTTTTTTATATAAAATAAAAATATTAATACATTTTACAGAGGCGTGATATACACAGATATGTTTGCAATACAAATGAAGGACATCTTTGATAGATCACTGTGGCCATTGCTATGGTGTTGTCAGGTGCTGGTCAGAAAGCTCTCTCACTGACCGCCTTTACCAACTCAACATGAGGAATTGAACCATAAGGACGGACTGGAGCCAGCTGTGCCAGACAGACATGGTGAAAAATAAACAGTGATGGTTTGCTACTGAAAAGTTTGGTGCAACCCAACTCTGCCCACTGTCTGCCTGGCCCTCTTAATGTAATCACTCTTAACTGCACTTGTGGATCACGATCACATACATAGACATTTTGACAGAATATCAAGTGGTAACTTGCATCAGCAGCACCATCCCAGACATCTGCCAAAAGATGCTGCGTGCCAAGAAAACAACACTGGGCATGTGCAGAATGAGGATCACATTTAAAGCTTAAAAGAAATGGGCCAAACCAAGGCAGCCATCACACACACTTCAAGGCTTACTTTACTTGTGAGGGATATTCATTCATGACATTAATTGCCATTGCAATGTCTTACTTTGTTCGTTACCTAACTTCAACCTCACCATAAATCTGCTGTGTCCCTGCTGAATCTAAAGCCTTCAAAGTGCATTTGTCCCTTTAAAGTATTTCAAAGTACAAATGCATATACACACAGATGCCTCCGTTAACAGCGAGGAGCACTTCAGTCAGCGACTAGCCTTGAGTAAATAGTGAAGAGTAAATATTCCTAATACTGCGTACGCTGAACTGAATGCCGGGGGAGTTGTTGTGAAATCTTAACACAAGCTGATGCAACTGTTCAAAGGAAACAATTCAAACAGAAAGATAGGACAATAGCTATTACTGAGCTTGACTTTGTGTATGGGTAAATGAGCGGAGTGTGTTTAAACTATTACTAACAGAGTTGCATTCATGACAAAGATGTAAATGAATTTGAGGTTCAAAAAAACTGATCTGAAACGCATTAAATAATGCAAAACAACGATGACATTTGATGTGTTTATCTGTGAAGTCTGGCTATGTCATATATGGTTTTGTGTTTCTGTAGCTTGTACTCTCTGTACTGCTCCCTGTTTTTAATCACGTTCTGATCCCAGCAGAGGTTGTAGCCAACTTCAAAACTACTACAACCACAATATCCGATAACTCCACAATGCCATGAGTGCCTAAACATCTATGTGTGGTCCCAAATGGGTTCAATCCTCTAACTGTACCTCCTCCAGCATCTTATGTAGTAGAGCAAGAGTCCAGACCTCGAGGTAACGAAAATTAAACCACAACATGATGCTTGTTGGCTGAAATATGCCCTGGGCTCACAGGATTGTTTACCTCAGCAAAACCTGACCGAACATCAGAGCGGCTGGAATGGAGGGCCCTTGGAAAGCTGCAGCAGTACGGCTGAACAGCGGTGTGGTAGCTGCTATATATATATTAGAGTTTTAGTGGATCACTGTGATTCTGTGGCTAGAGTCACAACATCAACGCAAGCACAGGTTATGTAAATTACTGTAACTCTTTAGAAATCAATGTATTGGGGAATAATAACTGACAAAAAGAAAAAACGGGAAGTTGTAGTTTCGTCTCCTTTCTGTTATATTTCTTGAATAAATTGTTTTGTGGTTGGGTCGAGCCTATTGACACATAGGCTCGTGTCTCAATTGACACATTGAGATACAGGTGGGTTACACCTTCGATAGGTCCGCCTTCTGACTTCCTTTTAAAATTGAACAAAGTCCAATTGACCCAAGATCTTACAAGCATGATAAGGGTTTGGGCCTGACGAATTTTACACGCCAATATTGATTCGGTCACAGAAAAACCTACTGGCAACAGGAAGTCCGCCTTAATTGTCGTTAGCCAATAGCTGAACGGTTTAAGGATTGCCTTTAGGCCAATGTTTTAACCTCTTTTGCCCTACATACAGACTGTTTACCTGAATTCAAGCAATGCCCGCTCAAACTTGATTGGTGAATAACAATCAGTCTACAAATGCAAACCAAAACGCTACAGATAAAGGCTGCACATTTAGAGTAACCTGTTTACCAAAGAAATCTGGATCCATCGACCTTTCAGGACTCTATGCTCTTTGCAATGTAAAGAACAAGTGAAAAAGCACCTCTCGTTGCTTTGGCTGATAGCGTTATACTGTCCTCTACACCAATCATTT
Organism: Notothenia coriiceps; assembly: GCF_000735185.1. Lineage (NCBI taxonomy): Eukaryota > Metazoa > Chordata > Actinopteri > Perciformes > Nototheniidae > Notothenia > Notothenia coriiceps. The sequence goes on along the minus strand of NW_011336429.1, from coordinate 18,755 downwards.
GAGAAAGTTGTAGTCTGTCAATTGTTGCTTTCCTCTGGACAATCTCCCCTCCAGTAAGCACTGCATGCATAACTCCCATTTTAAAACTTAGTCAACACTTACGGGGCTCTGTAAGATCTGTGTGACACGTTTCTTTTGCTCCAGAACATTGAAGTCCTGCCGCAGGTCAGGTGACATGTTCTTGGCCCTGATGTATTCCGGATCGTTGACGTCGACCCGGTCAAAGTAGCGCTCCTTAGTCCCTCCACTGGGCGGGGGTGGGGTGGTCACCACCCCCTGATGGTTTTCCACACTCATGCCTGCGTCACCTTACTCTCTCTCTCTCTGTGCCCACCGCTCTGACGCTCACCTGAGAAGAGAGAGGTGCAAAAGTCAGACCACAAATCATGTAATTTTAAAAGACAAGTGGAAGTTTATATTAACCAACAAAATAAATAATTTAGTATTTCATAGCACATAAAGAGGTTGAGGGAACAGAACAGGATGCACCTGCATTCAAACTTAAGCCCTTATGACAATGGGGTATGAAACGTTACTAATGTCATGGATATTGTCAATAAAAGTTCATAATGTATATTTTTACAATTTAAATTAAATGCTGCCTTTTTTTCTCAAATATAAAACGCACTAACAAAGCCTTCGCTAATGGACAGCAAAAAGGCAATATATTACTTTTAAACTGAATAGAAAACCACTAGCTCACGCAAATTAAATGTACTGAAAAACAACATATCACAAGCAGATGACAGGGTCACAACTTGTGTTTGTCAAACGCCAGAAGGGGGCTGCTCCTTAAAGCAAATAACATCCTGTCAGAAGAGTTTTGTTCCATACACATGTCGTGTTGAAACTGCACATTGTCATACGTGAGGTCACTCTGACACACCGTCCAACAAAGTGCATGAGGAGGACAGGAGCAGATTTGTTTGAACATGTGGGTCTTGACTGGTGAGGTGGTTTACTCCCAACGTTCAATCACAGGCCAGCTGGCAGGAAAACAAGCATTTTGCAGGATACAGGAATTGTTAAAATAAAGCATCAAGAGTGACTCGTGTGCTTTGTTGTAATGCCAAGGGAAATGGCCAATAAAGGTTAAAGGAAATACATGTTTGTTACGTATTTTAAATATTTTACTTTGTGAACCAAATACATATTGTAGAGGAAATCCTAAAAAAAAAAAAAGAATTAATTGATTATTGTACAGTTGTTTTTGACCAAACCCCCATCTGTTCTACACACATTCCTTTAAAACTTGACCAAAGAACAACTGGACTAAAAAGGGTTCATTTGTTGGTTCAACAGTGTCCTGATTTTCTTTACCATTTTCACAAGCACTTTATTAAATGCATTACCTCCTGGGTTACATACAAAGAGAGAGGGATAAAGACCATATAGAACTACATTTTCCAGGCTCTCTTGCAACACGGCTGCTGCTGCTGCAGTAGCAAAGATAAGCTGGTGGTGTATTAAGGAGAGGCAGGGCTTAGGGGAGCTCTAACAGATGGTGTCTTGGCTTGAAGAGCAGAGGAATCAGAGAGAGAGAGAGAGCAAGAAAGGGTTTAAGAAAGGAATCCCAATGCTTTTTGCTTTCAAAAGCCAAGTGGTCAACAGCAGGGGGATCAACATGTGGGGGTTACCCTGCCAGTAGTGACTCTTTTTCCCCTTTATAGCCTTTTTTCTTTACTCCATATGATGGGAAACAGGGGGAGGGAGGGAGAGGTGATTTGGTTTACTTGCCGCTAAGCTACTCACTCACTCAGGTCAAATGCCACTTATAAAGATGGCTGAGATTAGTGTAGTGACACACAGCTCAGGGCATACAAGAGTCATACTCTTAGAAAACAAACAATGAGTTTAAGAAAAGCCTTGCAAATGGATAAACATGTTTTTTTCTCTCTTATGATCACACATTTTCACTTTCCGTAATGGATGAACTTTTGTACTCATTTTCATATGCAAGAAAGCTAGCAACAACAATCAAAACGTCCTTTCCGTAGGATTACCTTAACATTATGAGTATACATTCATCAATGCTGCTTCCTCTATTACTGGATTCTGAGATGTGTACAATGCCTTGCTCAAGGGCAATTCAGAAGTAGCTCACTGTGGATGCCAATTGCTTTTACCAACATTATGCTCCATTCGTCATTTAAACTGGGATTGTTCTCAAAACCGGTCTATGGAGATAGTCTCATTTTTTTTCCAAAGACATACAGGACAGTAGATGTGACAAATCACAGACACAAAGTTTGAGGAACATTTGACTTTTAGTTTGACAATATTTTGCCACAATGTCCAAACCAGAGAAGCCATAAGAGCACAGGAAGCCTCTCGCTCAGTACCTGATCCCACTACCAAAGCTGTGATTTACACTATGGAAGCAAATAAAAGCCGCCCAATAATCCTCTTTAATAAAAGGCAGCTGGGGAGTGAAGAGTTATGTAACCTGTTATTGAATTCATCCTCCTGTTTGCATGAACTATTTTACTGTGCACAGAACAGGCTAGGACAAAACCGCAAAATGATGTGATGGAGATGGGAATAGTCACAATGGATAATTATTTTCAGTTGTGCAATGTGTGTGCAACATCGTCAATTTGCCATCAGGGTTGCAGCTAAAGATTATTTTCTTTATTGATTCATGTGGCAATTTTTAGATGTACAAAATAGTGAGAAACGTCCATCCAGTTTCTCAAAGTCAAAAATTGGTGTCTTGTTTTGTCAGTCCAAAATCCCAACATATTTAGAAAACCTAAAACATATAAAAACAGAACAGGATGAACTATTAATATTTGAGAGGCTAAACACAGCCTTTTCACTATTTTGCATGAAAAGTAAATGAACTTTGAAAATAGTTTTTACAATTTCAGAAGTAATCAATTAGTCGACAAATCGTTATACCTCCGCTCGTCACTCAGCACTTTTTTTTCTACTCACTGCTTCAGCTCTGATTCCTTTACTTGTAGTGCTTTTTTTCTTCTCTTGTACAGTACGTCTTCAAAGATGCTCCAGTGCCCAAAAGTAGGGGCAATACAACTAGCTACACCTTGTGATTGACAGTAGAAGCTCATATCTGAAATTTGATTGGATTTCTGTGCGGCTGAACAGCTGTAGCCTCACTAAAATAAAGTTACACCCCCCAAAAAAAGTTCTGTAAACAGTGCCTTTCCCCTCCCTTTAGTCACACACAAGCACCAGTAGGCTACACTATCCCTGCTCAGTCACAGCGTCCAGCCTCCCCCCTCCATCGCTCTGGATCAATAGATCATTGTCCCCGTCCTGAAACCTCACGGTCTGGTCACGTCCAGAGAGATCAACGGTCTGGAGGGTGAGGGGGGAGTGGCGTTGTTGGTTTTGGGCACAATTAATCTGAGTAAGGATGAAATCCGAGCCTCGCTTTATTGCATCAATTATATCATTCACAGTGCATGTGGGCCATCTAAGCTAATTTACAGATGGCCCTGACCCCAATAGAGATTGCCCTGAAAAATGTGCGCGGACGAAATGACGCACGAAGGGTTTGGGGGGCCTCCCCCAAGAACATTTCGATTTTTGCAGGTCTTAGATGCTGTCTGGTGCATTCTATAGACTGAATTATAAGATGAACCACCACAATATTACAATTTCAATTGTAAGTTATAACTGCCAAAACAAACATTATTTACGCTATTATGGCCCCTGTTAAAAAATGTTTGTAATGTTATCTACTGTAAGTTGGTCGAAGGAATGCCTCCTCAACCAGAAGCTGACCGAGCAGACCCGAGCAGCCGAGTACATCCGCGAAGCACACACAATGGCGACATCAGAGTTCCCGTTAGCAAGCAAATCTAAATCTCTTCGGTCAAAATGTCCGGTCAAAATAATTTCCCTTTAGCACAATACCGCTTCAGTTGCGCCACTTATGTGACAGACAAGAATAGTCAATTCTTAATGTGGAGAAAGAGATGTGCTGTATGGGTTGATTGTGCGTTGATCTGTTGCTAATGCCTCGGGGTTCCGGTGGGCATGTAAACAAATGCATAATGCTGCGCTATACTTTGTGGCCTCACCCAGTTGCATAGCGACACTTATTGTTTAGGTCACGGTGTCTTTTAATAAGCAGGTAATCATATCATTAGCTAAAACTAGCTGGATCTGATCGATATGGACATAAACGCGAGTGAAGTCTAATCTGACGGGAGCTATAGATTACCTCTCAAACTACCCAAACAAGTTATAGATATGTTTAGTTTTACTGTCGGGTCACTCATTACTGGATCCGCGAGCTGCATGATACTGGTATAATAGATTGCCCAATCGGGCAACCAGCAGGTGAGGCTTCATGGCCCGAGCTAAATACTAGATGGCCCCGGGCCATCGGGCAGTCCTTAATGTCGAGCCCTGCATTCAAATGTCATGCTCCACCACAGATGCTCTCCAGCGTTTCTATCAAACACTTCTTGAGCGAGACACAGTGAAGTTTCCAGAACAATTGCAGTAGTTTAGATTGAGTTCAGTGACCGACTGGAAACTGGAGACAATTGCCCTTTAGAGATATGGCATTTGATGACATTGCTGTATTGTAATTGATTAAGGCTACATTAATCTGTGGCAGATAGACGAGGCAGGCTGTGTTTACTAAAGGGCGCTAGACTGCGACTGCTGCCCACAGGCAAGGTGAATGTGACCTCTGATCCCTGACCCTCCCCTTCCTCTCACAGCTCTGAAGACCAAACCTGTCTTCATAAGTGGGCTAGTTGTCCATGAAAACTTCTCCTGTATAAACAATAACTTTAAGAGTGCTATAAAACAAATTATTGCGATTAAAATCAAAATGATACAAATGCTTTTGGTTACCAAAAGTTACACAATGAATGGTGTAGTAACAGCTACTATATTTAATAACAGCTTACTTGATGAAAGACAGGGAGATTTATCAAACACTCACACATAATAAATCAATTGTAAGACGTGTATATGTAACTATATTCTAATAGGGCTGCAAGTTATCCACCATTCTACTTATTCTTTTTACAAATAAGTTCATATTTTGGTTTAAAAACTGCCAGAAAAGAACAAAAAGCTGATGAAGTTACTTAAACCTGAGCTAACGTATTGAGATTCTTTGCTTTGTGTGACTAATGGTCCAAAACATATTCAAATAAATATCACATAAGACGAAGAAAAAAATGAAACAAAATCCTCTCATTTGAGAAGCTAAAGAAATCAAGTTGTTGCATAAAAACGTAAAAATAATAAAACATAAAAAATATATAATAAACAATCTGAAAAGTCACCCACTTGCTGCAGCTCATGCATTAACATTTGAGTGACTTAAAAAAGAATATGTAAAACCTCAGTCATGTGATCTAAAAAGAAGAAAGATGCATTGATATAAAAATGTCCGTCCTTCATCTTTACCATTAGAGCTGTGAGTGTGCTCACCCATAATGCCTTGTGGTTCCAGCTGGAGCAGTGCCAGCACCTCAGTCAACACACAACTCTCCGTCTTTATCTGATAACAGCCAGCTTATCTGTAAGCCTACGTCCAAACCATGTATCTGCTGCTCCATCTCTCTGTCTGTCTCTATAGTGTGATATATCTCTCTCCATTACTATTGACCTTTTATTTTCTTCCTTCAAAATTAATAGCAATAAACGTACTACAAAAATAAGTCACAATAATGCTGATTAATATAACAAGCAGTCAGCACATACACTGGATAAGTCGTCCACCAGCCACATCCCACACTAATCCACACACACCTCGTATCTTTATCTGGCCTGGGGGAAGCTTCAAAGCGTGGCTGCTTGAGTCTCAATGAGCTGCCTACACTAAAAATAGACAAACAGCCTTTTGGGTTATGTTACCAGCCCAAAGGCAACAATACCAGGAAAGAATCTGTACGTTGGCTAATTATATCTACACATGCTTCAAATGGCACAGTGAGTACATGCAAAACAAATATGCACACAGTGTAAACCCTGCACACACACACACACACACACACACACACACACACACACACACACACACACACACACACACACACACACACACACACACACACACACACACACACACACACACACACACACACACACACACACACACACACACACACACACACACACACACACACACACGAGTAGGTGTGTCTAAACATGCCTGTCTAACTCGCCAGCAGTCTAAGTGTTTGTCAGTAAATGCAATGCATGGAACCGCTGGTTGCAGTTTGCATGAGAAAGCAACACGCCAACATTATTGACCAGATTACAACAGACAAACAACCACACTGAGTCTTTGTATGGGCATTCCCTCTGAATGATCAACATTTTCAAGAAAACTATGTAGAAGGCTGATACTTACTACTGCTGTGACTCTAGAATAGAAGAGTGACTTTCTTCACACACAACCTCTCCTATTCGGCACATTAGAGATAAAAGCCACAGCTAATCTTCTCTGGTGCTCATACTAAAGGCACTGTAGCTGCCAAGCATGTTCATAGTGCAGGTGTGTGTGTGTGTGTGTGTGTGTGTGTGTGTGTGTGTGTGTGTGTGTGTGTGTGTGTGTGTGTGTGTGTGTGTGTGTGTGTGTGTGTGTGTGTGTGTGTGTGTGTGTGTGTGTGTGTGTGTGTGTGTGTGTGTGTGTGTGTGTGCCCAAGCAGCCTTACTAACTAGGAGTTCCGCTAAAACAACAAATCAGTTTTAGGGATTGGAGAGGGAGTCATGCTTTGGCAGCTTGTGGGAAAAGAAGAATACCTGTATTCCATATTCTGGAGGTGTGTGATAAAGTCTTCAAAATACTGTAGTAAAAATAAGAACATATTGTAGGTATTCCAAAAAATACACATGTCTTACAAGGTGTAATGAAACAATAAACCAGCCCATAAACAAATAAGCCGAGCCCAACCAACCTTGTATTTCCTGCTTTGTCAGTGAATAGGAGAGAACGGGCAGTAGTAGGAGGCGGCTGGGGCAAAACACATGTCTCTGTTTTTCTCTGCTGCTCGCTGTCTGCGCTTAAATTCCAACACTGTATCCCAGAAAAGCCAGGGAGAGACGAGAGGGATAAAGAGATGGGATGTGAACGCCAGAAAGTAAAAGCCAGGCACCGATTACAAAATCATTCAGTCCTCCTCTCAGATTGTCCACATAGATGATGTTTGCCAGCAGACAGCAGGTTCCCCCAAATTCCTGCGGGCTCTGCTCCTCGGCACTCAGCAGAGAGAGAAGTATCAACAGCTGTGAGTGTGTCTGTGAGACTGTGAGAGGGTATGTGTGTGTCGGTGTGCCCTCTGCAAATGAGGGTGTGTGTTTGTGTGGAAAAGAAGCTGAAGAGACCACGTGACGTGGGCTTAATCCCCCGCCCACTGGCTAGAAGCACACACACATTGAGGCAAACACACACACAGGCTGCTAGACCAATCAGATGTCAGACTCACACACACTAATCGCACCTCCTCCTCCCTTGCTCTCTCTCTCTATGAGTCTAGTCATCTTTTTTTCTTGCCTCTTTCTTTTTCTCTTTGATCCATTCACTTTCTGCTCTCTCTCCCACATTCCACAATCTTCTCCCTCCGACTCTTTCCCTCTCTTTCTGTCCCCCATTCACACCCCCTGCTTACCCCCCACCCCTCCGGCGACTGAACTAAAGGTCAGTGTTTATGGGTCCGGCTGGCAGGAGGGTAACTACAGCCACCCAACCTGCCACAGCCAAAACTGCATGGCCTTTCCAGCCCCTTCAGAATGAATGTTATCTGTGCACTGAAACACACCTAAATAAAGCCAGAGGGTTTATTCTGTCAAAACTAAAATGTCACAATGTCACAGTTTAACAATGCAAGGTCAGAGGTCAGTGTATACCACATCATAGCTGTTAGTGATTCAGTGTCTTGCTTAAAGCCAAACTCTGTTATAAGCTTGGCATCCATGTTTCTGTTGATGTGTTACATTTGATTGAATTTCACCAAAGCTGGAACTAATAACCAACTTCAATCTTGCTTTTTTTTACAGTGCATTCTGAAATGGCGCCTCACAAAAAATAACTCAGACCACTGAAAACATATTTTGTTCATTGTTCTTGCTGTGTTGTTATTGAGACATGGTACAAAAATGTGAATGTTATGATCAAATATCAGCTACAGTTTTCTAATATCTTGTCTGTTGCTCAATCACTTCTCTTTAGTCTTTGCTGGTCTGCTGTATCTGTGTGGTTCCTGTTTACATGCTCCTCATCCTATAAAGGTCCTATTTCCCGACTAAGTAACATTTATTCTGACCTGATGTGTTCATGAGCTTTAAAATATTATGAGGAAACAACAAGGACGCTACAGTGAAGATGAGTTTTCTTTGTTCAGAAGAAGAAATAAAATAACTTTTAAATATTTTTTTCGAGTTGTTTTACAAATTTGATGGGGCTTTCACATACATTTCACCAGTCAAGAACTCATTTTTCTGTGATACCAACACCACATGAACGCAGCACAAATGCCTCAGGTTGCCCCAAAATGTAATTGTTCTTCGTTGGACCCTATCACACCTTTTTACCAAGTTTTGGGAAAATTGCGCCATATATATTTCTGTAATCCTGCTGTCTGACAGACAACAGAGCCAGAAATCTGAGCATAGTGAATTCATTACTAGTGACATTCAAAAGAGAGATTGCACACACACAGGTGAGATACATAGAACTACTGTAAAGATAGCGATACTTTCATTTAAATAATATAATAATATCGAAAAGTGTGTCTACAAACTGTCGGTTCAACTGAGATTATTCTTTAACTTTTTGTGTTGTGAAAGTATGTCATTATCTCACTTGGCATGAACGCCTGTCATAAAATCTGAATTTCCCATTAATGCGAGTAGTTGATGCCAAAGGTTTTCAGTCGGGGGAGGGGTAATAAAGCAGACTACGTTTATTGCCATCACATGATAGCTTAGAAGATAAGACGTTTTTGTTAAGCCTCTTTGATAACTGTAACAACACTTTGGAAACAAACGCCAAGCAAAGCGTAAACTTTACAGAAAGTCTGAATCTCCAATTGCTTCCGATACCTGTTCAAACCAGCAACTACAGCTGTGTAAAAAGGAGGTTTTCTATGATGTACTACAAAGTGGGGAGAGTGTTTAGACCAGTGTGTAAATCAGCATTCAGGTTAAAATAAATGTAACAATCCTGAGGATACAGTACTGGATAATGTTGGTGAAATATTGATTTAATCTCAATTATCCACGTGTGGGAGGACTGTGCATAGTATTACAAAAAAAGATATATTTTGTACGTTTTGATTTATTGTATTGCAATGATTGTTTACGGTTTCAACGTTTTTTGTAAATAGTCTTGTTGGGTAAAATGTAAAATATTAAAATTGGAATTCATTATAATGTATAGTAAATGGGTTTCTTAAATGGATTATATTTGTTATTTCAAGTTTGGATGTTTTACACTGTGAAACAAGTCAATTACCTTTACCCGTCTGTGCCATCAATGGCATTTGCCAGGAACATAAGACACAACAACGCACACAATGTTTTGAGCTTATCTTATTTACAGCAGAAGACTGAGATTGTACCTACTGATAATGCTGAGTTACAGTAGGAAAGAACACACACACACACACACACACACACACACACACACACACACACACACACACACACACACACACACACACACACACACACAGCTGTCGCCACTGTTAAACAGGCAGTTTCTTCATAATTGCATCACGTGTGTGTGCTTACGTAGAGTGTTGGCTCGGCTGAAGATGGTTTGTACCAACAAACAAGAGTGATCATCCTGCAGCCGCCACATGACTGACTGTAAATGTGTTTTCACAAATACTGCATCCTCTATACAAACAACAACAATGTGCTATTGGGAATGAATTGCATATATGGGCTATGGTATGAAATGTCATCATGAGCAATCCTTATGGAAAAGAGCCCTATTTGTATTAAGTAGCTTTGAGGGACTGTTTCTTTCAGCACTTTCTTAAAGAAGTGCAATTAGTGCATTAACTTAGTGAAATACATCTGTAATGGAGAGGGCATACTTTCAGTCCCAAAACATGCTGGCAAAGCAGATTTCACTGAGTGCTGGATCAATTTAGGTGAAGGTGGGCTGAGCAGTCCAATATGCTGCATTACTGATTGAAACCAACATCTGCATACTGACTATATTCTTGTTTTTAGTACAATATCAGTGACTAGTAGCACACTGTTCCATTTCATAGTTGCTTATTTCATGATCGCATTGAGTTAAGCAAGACTAAAACGAACATCCGAATGAATAATGCCAATGAATAGTTTGGCAAGATTCCAAATACATTTCTTGTGTGTCTTTTCAATACTTTTTTTTCCATAGAAGGACCATTCATTTCCCTACATTTGTGATTTTGCATTGATGCTGACATTTTTGCATCGATGCTGACATTGTCCATTGGTATATTATGTTCTTCCGTATCGCCCTGCCCTGTGTCTGCACACTGTATCTCAACCGCAGTGCTGTGAGTATGCCAAGTACACACTGGCAGAGAAAGAAGACTCCTCCTGGATGCTGGTGCATCACACACACACACACACACACACACACACACACACACCCTGACTCAGGGAAAAAGAGGTTTACACATAAACACACCCTGCAAAAAGGTGAATATTGACACTTCTAACCAGATGTAAACACAGGTCATTGTACGAAGACATTGCACGATGGATTGTGTAACAGTAGTATGTTTGGTAGTGCCTGTTGCTCATGAAATATCTAGTTATTAAAAGCTTACAGAAAATAATTCAAATACAAGTAACTTCACTGTGTTTCGGACAGTTTTAAACAACAATTCTGAAATACAACACCACAAATGTGATGAATGCACATCATCTGAAATTACCAAACCTATAAAGGATACAAAGATAGGAAAAAACACAACTGTCAGAGACGAAACCTGTTTTACAATCTTAACTTTGATTTGCCAATACCATGAGTGCAAAGAGGGCAGAAGCAAAAGGAACACATCAAACTGTCACATTAAGAAGACGGTGTCTAAGAAGCTCTGTCCAACCGGTTGATAACAGCAGGCTTGTGTCATAACGACAGCTAATCATGACCTTGTGGAAACCCAAATCACTGTTATTGCTTTAGGTTGAGTCATGTGACACATTATAGACAAGGTCCGACTAAACCCCGGCGGTCATAAAGCACTTGATTCTCTGCCGTCTCCTCAAAACTGTTATCAAGTCTTGTGATTACCGGGTCTGTTGCACACCATCGTTAAGTAATCCCATATTTGTGTTGAAGTCATCCCCACCTTGACCTCTGTGGTAAGCATAAAGCAAACACACAAGGGAGGAAGACCTGAGGGACTGCATGCTGGTATCCATTTACTGCCAAAGCCCTGCTATCAGCGTCTGTCAGCTTTTCCCACCAAATGCCAAGTGGTAACAGGAGAGGAGTGATAGGGCACGTTCACTGACGCTAACTGTTCAGGAATGTACAAACACTTTAGCTAATGTTTGGGACCTCTTAGCTTTTCCCAAAGAACCAGAAAAAATGGTGGCAAGACCCCATAGTGGGAAATTGACAGATGTGGTAATGCTTGAGAAAATAAGTTAATGGGTGTAAGGAAACCCCAATGACATTTTTTTCACAGAGCTTGTTTTGACTACTTTTATTTCAAACATCATTTGCCCACATGACAGAGGTCAAGTTGATTCCCAGAGGACGTTTTAAAGCCGCACAACGGCCAAAATAACTTTTGGTAAAAGCTTGTCAGTTCATATATACGATAATGTTTGTATCAGGAGTCAAACTGCAGGAAAGATTCCGGACTTGAAAGCCTACAGAGCCGGTCGGGATATTTTCACCCAAGGTCCAAGACATTCAAAATAAAAATAAGCTTTTGTATGGACGCGTTGCTACGGGTTCTAGTTATGCAATAAAAAAAGATTCAGGAAGTCTAGTTGAAGCAATATTGTAAATATACCAGTACAACTGATCGGTTTTACATGATTTAAGTGGGTGGCATCTTTTTCTAACCTTGACCACCAGAAGGTTTTTTCACATTTAAAACTGCTGAAAAGGATGGATTACCTTGGTATTCCTCAACCAATCAGGTCAATGGCGGTAGCTTTAGTGCTGTTCTCTCCACCTTAACTACTGTGTCTGTGAGTAGCTTCTCACAGGAAGCAAGCTATTGCAGTTTGATCTGAAAACATAACTTGAAGATGAACAAGATGGATTTTCGTGTTATCCCGTTATATTCACAACAATCAAAACAAATAAAATAATAATAATTCAATATTAAGAAGAATCCTGTGGTGCCTCGTAGCACCTGAAGTCTTACATGAGTTGGCAGCAGCATACAGCAAACTCCTTTAATAGCAGTCATACTCAAGTGCAACAAGGTCAAGAACACAACATGTTAAGAGCCTCTTTGTGTTCTTGTCAGTGCACTTTATGATCGTCAGAGGAATCCGTTGTTCAGTAGAATGGCCTTTAGTCTTTCCTGATCATTTTTTACACCTGCAGGGCAGAAGAAAAGGAAAGGCCAGTATTGCATCACCTGCTGTGCACACATCCACACACAGAGTAAAGCTGTCACTTCTCTGTTTATCTGGCTAACAGCCTGTCTAATTGTACGCTTGTATGGTAGTGATCCTAAGTAGCCTCTAATCCATGTTTCAGAGGTAGAGAGGCATTTAGAGAGCGGCTAATGTTTAACGCACTGAGACGCGTTCAGATCCACTTCCTGGAGCGCTCACTGGGAACAATGCTGTCCCTGTCTGAGCAACTGTGTGGCTTAGAAAGGAGAAAGAGTACACAGACCATTACAGGGATGTACTGGAGCGTAACGGGGGAAGTCTTCCTCTGCCTCAAGGTTCAGGTAGAGAGGTAACAGTCGAGACAGAGAGCGAGCAAGGAAGCAGAGTGTGTTTTATGTGTTGTTACTACTTCATTTCCTCTGCTGATGGAGAGTCAACGAGGCCTTGAAGTGACAATGGGAAGTCACCGCCCAGTCATCACCTCGGTCAAATGTGCATTTCCAGGTCAAGTTCAACGAAAAGCACTTTAAGGAAAGATCGCCCAGGGAATAAATGTTTTGACCGTATGTCAGTATGGTCATTTAGGATCCCAAATTAACTACCGGTCACATGTTTCGCCGCATGGGAATAATAGTAATCACTTTTAACTGGCACTGATTCCATTTTCATTTGTCACATGGTCAGATTGTATTATGAAGCCTGACAATGATATCTTCTCCATCTTTCTTTTCTTTCTGTGTGAAACAGCATTTCACTAAATGGCTTGAGACTAGCTCCCCTTTAACTTCTCATGAAAGCCTTATCAAGTTTTTATTTCCTGCTTAATATGTACAGTGGGTCCGTAAATTATTTACCAAAAAGTTATGCTGGATTGCAATGAAACTTAAACATTAAATATATTTTGCAATATGTTAGGAGTTTAAAGTAGAGTATGTTGAGGAGTAAAGGGGTTAGGTCTGTTGCTCATTCAGGTGCACTGTAACGTCTTTCTCTCTGCTTCATGTCACTTGACCCATTTTAAAACGAGGCCTCATTACCTGTGGACTGCAGTAACTCCCATAGCAATCACAGCATATCAGATAACCACACACACACACACACACACACACACACACACACACACACACACACACACACACACACACACACACACACACACACACACACACACACACATTTATACAACAAAACAAAACTCTTTAAAAGGTTTTTGTGGTTCCTACTTGGGTGAGCTAGTGATATACTCCAAATAACTTTTGGTGGTCACAGTCAGTAAAAATTTAACCAAACACCAATTTGAGACCATATTCAAGATTGCTTAAGAAAAATGTCCTGCCTCTATGGCAACTTTAGTAATCAAGATAAATATAAATGTATTTGTTGCGGACATCAGAGATACGATGTACAGGTGATTCCGTATACAACTTCAACTGCTGTTTCACTTCGGCTGTACGCACAAAAGGTGAGTGCAGAGGAACCTTAAAAAAAAAAACAGTTTTATATTTAACCCCTGGACAGGTCCTGTGCTATGCGGCAGTAGCATATTCAGCTTTCCTGCTGTAAAGGACAAGAATATACTTAAGTCCTGCATTTCCAACAATAATGCAGTTATTTATGGCAGTCTCTAGGGCGAAAGCTGCAGAGGGAAGCACTAAGATAGACTGTGTGTCACTATTACAGTAGAAGCAGATCATTCATATTAGAAGTAAATGTGTGATTCTGTATCTTAGGCAACAAATTCAAATGCAGGACGCACTAATACTCAAAGGTAAGTGGTCTTCTATGCCCAGGAACAGACAGCTGAATAAAAACCACCGCAGCATCAATAAGCAAAGTTGTGGCGCCGTAAAGCTTAGTGGATCATTTCCAAAGCAAATAGTTTCTGTGCCAATGCCTCCACACCAATCAGGTGAGCAAACATTTTCTTAAACTACCATGTGGAATCAGATAGGCAAATTGCATGAAGAAGCTTTAGGGGATTTCTGCACTATGTTGTAGAGTTGATAAATGTTTGTTGTCTGACTTGTTTGAGTTACAATCCATTATTTATTTCTTCATTCCAATTTGACATGTCGCGCTGCTTTTGAAATCCGACCTGTAAAGTTTTGTATGATAGGATCAGTAGTCATGCGTATCCAAATGAAACCAATTTATTTTCCCCAGCTTTATTTAGCACAGTTGTGCAAAAGTGGTTTAAGAGTTGATAACATTCAAGGAGCCAAATGCTGCAGCAATGATACATCAACTGAAGCATGCATTGTATTTCTGAATGGACCTTTTCACTGAAAATATGACCTTTTTGTGGAAGACCACAGTCACATGGTGGATCGATAACTAGGCCTTTAAATAACTGAGCTTATGCGCCTACGGTTTGGGGGAAAATATATTTTCCAGAAATCTTTGTGAAATGAAGCAGAACTTTTCCCCTCAGAGAAAACTGCATTCTGTTCCACACAGAAAAGATTTCCTACCACTGACTTGACTTTCTGCTTTAATAAATACACATCAACAGCTGGGCTTCGTTCCACATTCTCACACTATCAGAGATTAACAGCTGAGGAACGTCAAGTGATTTACCCCAGGTGATAAGGTGGGAGTAGGAGTGGTTTTGTAACAATTTGAAGTGCTGAAATACAGCACACTACTTGATTAAGAGAATTCAAGTCGAGGGTTCATTGTCAGTTCATGAACTTGCTTTCCCCTTTTTCTAAACATCTGACTAAAACCTTTGTTGCTGAATGTAATTCCATGCTTACAAACGATATGAATTCAAATGTTGAAGAAAACATGAATAGTTTTAGTCAAAAGGAGTTGGACTATTGTTGCTAATGACTCGTCTGTGGTCAAGCAACGAGGCACAACACTGAGGGGGCGTCGGCCAGATAGCTGTGTGTGTATTACGCAATGTGAGGAAGTAGACGGATTCGATATGTGGGGGGCTGTGTCTGGATGAGGTCATTATGCATGAAGCAGAACTGCAGCCCCAACACACACACACAAACACACACCCGTTTCCATAGCAACTCCAAACAAAACAGGCTGTGCTTGGGTGACCCCACCCCGGCAAAAAAGGGGGAGAAACCAAGAAAGCAAGGAATAAACAGACATAAAAGTAAGCCAGAAAGTAAGATCGGAGATGAGGGGACATCGCATGGGCTTTCTACAACTCCATATGCTTCAGTTTATGCTTCCTCTGTCTTATTCATAGCAGTGACATTTAAAAAATATCACAAGAGTAACTCAGAAACTCATAAAATATGCAAGCTTTTATTACTGCCCATAAAGCTCTTAAACTGTGCCGAGTCTTTAGCCTAAACTTGCAGTTGTATTCCTAACACCATCTTTAATTTAGATAACTTCACTTCTAAAAAACCTTCTTGTTGATCACTTGGAAAGACTTGATTTCACAAGAAGACAGATTGTGAAATAACATCATCCCATGGGCATCTAGCCCCCCCTACAAAAGGCCTTTTCATTCACCTTAGAGTTCCAGAGACAGTGAGGGGAACAAACAACAATAGCCATGCAGCTCAGATTCAAAGTGAAGGCCGGTTATTGAGGCTTAGTAGCTTCCAAGGTCAATCGAGGCTGAAAAACGCCCACATCCGCTACATTTAAAGGACACTGGCATTTAACTGCTATGTTGGTTGAAAAGACCTTTGACCATCTGGGCTTTTGGCATTTTCCTCTTTGTTTCGCACACCAAAGATAAAAGCCATAGCTCTACTGTAAGGTTATGGGTTGGATTCCACTAGTGCAGTAGGTTACTAATGGCGCATCTCCACTACAGCGCGAAGTGCGGTTTAAGCGTGCCACTCCCGGCCCGTTTTTGGTTGTGTTTCCACTAGCCGTAGTTCCTGCTAGCGGGTACTTTTTCACAGTTTTCTGGCTCTCCAAAATCGAGGTTCTTTCTGGGCCAACAACCGGGCTGAGTATGCTAAACTAGTGAGAGAATCGCTGGCAACTACAACAAAATGAACATATTTTACCGTGATTTAATTGTAATACACGTTTCAAAATGATTCCGAAGTAACAACATACTGATACCGGTTAGTAAAAACCATGAATTAATGCTTTGACAAGTCTGCAGACAAGACGGCAGGCGAAAAACCTTTTAAAATGCGTGTTTTCTGAATGGATATTGGCTAAGCTAACGTTGTATATGCTCCGACCATCCACACTCTCAACAACGGCCTATACAGACATGAATAAACCAGTGACTGTATTCACCATGACACAGACAGTGTGGTTTGTACTTGTTTAACTTATGTCTAGTTTCTGAACAGATATGAGGAGCTGTGAGCTCTGAGGGCTAACAGCTAATGTTGGTTTTGTGTTTCACATTGAAGATGACGTCACGGCTCCGCCTACACTGCGTGAGCCTGGCCTACCAAGGCCTAACTATACCGTACTAAGCTGTGCGAGGCCATAAGTGTGGAAAATGACAGTACTACTACTATGTGTATTTTACCACATGACCGTTTATGAAAAAATCAGAAATTAGTTAAGTTGGACACTGGAAATCCAATGAAATCACTTTGCGTTTCAGTAGTGTCCAACTGCCAATATTGTACTTTAAATAAACGTCTAGTTACTGTCCTACAATGGTGAACAGTTTAATGTAGGGGTGTTAAAATGCAGCCAAAAAAACCCATTTTCTATTAAAAACATAATTAAGTAATAAAGTTATTTGTCGAACACGATCAAAATAAAACTGACATTTCGCAGATTTATCGATACATTTGGGGCGGTGTATCCATCTAGAGGCACGTAGGGTGAAAGTTACAGCAAGGAAAAACATTTACATATTTTTAAAACAGTAGTTTTTAAGTCTCAAAAGCTGCTCTCTGGGCAACACTTATTCTGCACCTTTCTGGACTAATGGGTGGTCTCCGCAGACTGGAATTCAGCCAGGCGGCTTTGATGAGTTCTTGTTTGATTTGAAACAAAATCTCAGCATGTCTCTACCACAACAGGAAGGGAAACAAGAAGAGTTCTCCTCAGTGAGTCACTGTCCCTGTGCCGTGCCCCCTTCTATCGCATCTGACCGCTCAATGGCACTGTCAGAACGAGGGAAAAAGAGCCTCCAATGTGTGTCTGTGTGTGAGCAAGCCCCTCCGTGTTTCCGGGCCTGTAAGGCTGGAGCCCAGGGGGTTGCGACACAAATCCATACAGAGCATCCATCATTGGGAAGGAAGTGGCAGCGACTGATGCTGATGACATTCAGGGGGTCAGGCATCTTGTATAGGCCCTCGGGGTCCTTCCTGGTATCGTCAACAATTCACAGGCACGGCAAGTCCAGCAAATATAGCCAAAGGTGAAAGGAATTTGGCTCAGAGAAGTCTGTTTAGCTGGTACTAGTAGTAACTGTCTGATGTACAAGCGAGTGTCTACACAGGTTTTTGGCATCACTGCAGTAGTTTCTTCAGTAGAGTTTGAAGTCATGACGCATGAGTTTTTGTAACTTTACCATCCAAAAATGACGCTGGCACCAATACAACTAGATAGATTTGCTCGAAAGACACACATTTGTTTTTATGAGACGATATTTAACCAGATTTCAATTCCCATCGCTGGTAGTGTTTCAAGGAGTGTTTTGTAGATTATATCGGCTTCTAGTTTTGCTGCTTCACACACTAATGTAGGAAAACATAGCATCCAAGTGCTGGTTAAAGCCATGGGATAAGAAAAGTTATTATAGCAGAGATGCTTTTGGGATGCCCGGTACTTAACATGGGGTCAGTGCTCTCTATTAAGAGGTCCTTGAGTAATTTAGGCCCTATTTCCCTCCATTTGTGGTCTGTGTGGCTAATTCTATTCATCCCTGTCTCCCTATCAGTTATTTTGTGGTTGTCCAAATGTGTAGCCTGAAGTCATTCAGTGCCTCTCTCTCCTTCTGTGCCAGTCAACCATGCAATTGTGGTGTGTGTGTGTGTGTGTGTGTGTGTGTGTGTGTGTGTGTGTGTGTGTGTGTGTGTGTGTGTGTGTGTGTGTGTGTGTGTGTGTGTGTGTTAGAGAGAGAGTATGTGTGTGTGTGTGTGTTTGTGAGTGTCTGTGTGTGTGTGTGTGTGTGTGTGTGTGTGTGTGTGCGTGCGTGCGTGCGTGCGTGCGTGGTGCGTGCGTGCGTGCGTGCGTGCGTGCGTGCGTGTGTGTGGCACAACACAGCCTGTGTCTGCCTCCATGACTCTCACACACTTCCACAATATGAATTGCAGTATTATTAGTAA
>NW_011336428.1:0-2584 GCF_000735185.1 Notothenia coriiceps | reverse complement strand
CACACACACACACACACACTACTTCTCACATGTTGAACACAAATACCTGTACTTTCTACTTCTTACACTTTGAACCCAAATACCTGTACTTTCTACTTCTTACATGTTGAACTCAAATACCTGTACTTTCTACTTCTCACATGTTGAACACAAATACCTGTACTTTCTACTTCTCTCATTTTCCAAACAGGCTGGTTCCTTTAGTCTGAATGTGTGTTTGGTGGCGTGATCATTATTATTTAGAGTCATTGCGTGCCTATTGATTTGAACACGATCCGTGTATCCATCATTTCCTGGTCTTCTCTAAAGAAGAGGGACCAATGGAAACGTTGTCATGTTGCCGTTGTTCAGCATGGAAACATTCATTAGCTAACAATGACATTATTGTTCTATTAATATAAAGGGAGGTCAGGTACTCTTTAAAACAGCTGCTAGTTATGGGTACTTTTTATTGAAGTACATTTCAAAGCTCTTTACTTTGACTTGAGTAAAGAAGTTTAGTCAGTACTTCTACTTTCACCAGAGTATTTTAAACACGAGTATCTGTACTTCTACTTGAGTAAAGGATGTGTTTACTTCTACTTGAGTAAAGGATGTGTGTACTCTTGCCCTCTCTGCTCAGGTGTTGGTGGGAACTTCTCGCGCTCGCTCTCTGTTCGGGAAGTTCGGCGCTGACGTGGAGTCGTGTTCGCCGGCCGCTTTGAAACGCCTCATCTCGTGGAAAGAGACGAGAGGACGACAGGAAGTCGGCTCAGATTCTACAGGAAGTGATGCTGCTTCTGCCTGGTACTGAAAATACATCTCATAACAACACTGGGGAACACAGCTACTCTTTATACCCAGTAACCATTCACTGTTGTACAGAATAAAAACTTTCAAAATCAAATATACCATCTGTGATCTCATTATTTCAACACCAGAGGTGGGAGAAGTACTCAGATCTTGTACTTGAGTAAAAGTAGAAGTATTTATACTTACTCCAGGACTTTAACTTGTAACAGAGTATTCCTAGACTCTGGTACTTCTACAAAGTACTTTTACTCAAGTACAAGATCTGAGTACTTCTACTTTTACTCAAGTACAACATCTGAGTGCTTTTTCCACCTCTGGTTGAATTAAATGCAACGTATTATATTTTTTGTAATTTCTGTATAGATGTTATTGAATTGTTACTATTATTAATTTCTGTGTTACACTATTTCAAGTATTTATAATTTTGTTATTTAATTTTCAGAGGAAATACAAATAAAATGTTCACACTTTTATTTCTTGGCCATTTCTTTCAAACATTTTTAATTTTATCTCGCTATATATACTAGCTAAATTATTTAAATTGTTTTCACAAACTGTATTTATCTAGGTATAATTTATCTATTTTAAAGAAATATCATTACTCCCCTTTATTTATATTTGTTTTCCAAAGAAAAACGAATTATATTGTATTTACGGTGCGTCATTTCTACCTACGGTAAATCCTGCGCCTCTCCCCCAGTCTTTACGGCGCTTCTCCAGACCATGTGTGCGGAAGTAGCTCCGCTTGTTCTGCTTCTGTTTTCTGACAGAGGAAAAAAAGCTCCAGAGGAGAATCTCTGAGGAGGCTGAGTTTCGAAACTTCTACCCGGCTTTGGAGTGACGCTGACCGGCAGGAAAGATCTGGAGCACCGGGGTCTGAAACATGGGCCTCCTGGCGAGGGTCCGGAAAGAGTGGTTCATCATCGGGATAGTGCTGGTCATCTTATCCGCCAAACTGCAGCCGAGCATCGGTGTGAGAGGAGGTGAGTAAACACCCAGTGAAGTTCATTAAAATCTCTAAATAATATTCATGTGTGTCTAAAAAAATTGGTTTTATTATGTTTTAGTGCCAGATTTCTAAAGCGTTTCCTCCTATTTGTATGTACTTTTTCTCTTATAGCCACACATGATCTCGTAGAAAATGAATTGATCGCATTAATTCAAATTTATGAATCAGTGGAATGAATCGGTATGGGAGTGCTTCACCTGCAAGCATTTTAATTTCAATAAACTACCAACTTTAATACTTAATTTAACTCCGTTTTGCCCATCGCTCCTGGCTTTAGAATGGAAGAAAAGTGGTTTAAAAGAAAAATTGAATTTGTACTCAAATACTTGTTATTTTTTATACATTTTGTACGCCGAATTACAGTTTAGGACTAGGTAAACAAATTAAGCCTACAGTGAATTTATAATTAATGTTTATATTTGTTAAAAAGTTGAATTCACTGTTAAATTTGTGGTTTTCTAAATGGAGTTTTGTTTCCAACGTGTATAAGGGCTACTACACTCCCCTTCGTATGTGTGTGTGTGTGTGTGTGACTGACTATGACTTTGAGGGAGACTTTGTGTGTGTGTATGTGCGCGTGTGTGTGCGTGTGTGTGTCCTCTCCTTACCTGGCGCTGTAGTGACACGTTGCATTCAGCCGTAATGTCAACACACACATGCACACACACACACACACACACACACACACACACACACACACACACACACACACACACACACACACACACACCACACACACACACACACACACACACACACACACACAACACACACACACTCATT
>NW_011336427.1:0-21770 GCF_000735185.1 Notothenia coriiceps | reverse complement strand
AACACTCTTGATCCCCAAAATGTCCCTTTACATGACTTAGGCCTACTAAAGACTGGTGCTCATGCACAACCTTAAGTTGATGCTGGGTTATGAAACTTAATTTTTATAAATGATAACATTTTAAAAGTCTGTTAACTTTTTAGTGGTCTGTTATTGAGGCTAACCCTTTTCAGTGGTCTGTTATTGAGGCTAACCCTTTTTAGTGGTCTGTTATTGAGGCTAACCCTTTTTAGTGGTCTGTTATTGAGGCTAGGCTAACCCTTTTTAGTGGTCTGTTATTGAGGCTAGGCTAACCCTTTTTTAGTGGTCTGTTATTGAAGGCTAACCCTTTTTAGTGGTCTGTTATTGAGGCTAACCCTTTTTAGTGGTATGTTATTGAGGCTAGGCTAACCCTTTTTAGTGGTATGTTATTGAGGCTAGGCTAACCCTTTTTTAGTAGTCTGTTATTGAGGCTAGGCTAACCCTTTTTAGTGGTCTGTTATTGAGGCTAGGCTAACCCTTTTTTAGTGGTCTGTTATTGAGGCTACGCTAACCCTTTTTTAGTGGTCTGTTAATGAGGCTAACCCTTTTTAGTGGTCTGTTATTGAGGCTAGAATAACCATTTTTATCCCTTTTTTACATGACTGGTGCTCATGGGTTATGAAACTTGCTTTTTTATTAATGGTAAAAACATGTTTTTGGCATATGCTGTATGAATGAATTGGATGTAGCCTTGAAGTCTGAAAAGGAACTGCGTTAAACCTGCATTCTTTCTAATGGCCACTAAGGGGTGACTCCACTTACAAATAAGCATTTAAGTCTTTAAAGTGAACCGACTACATCTCACTTGATTTGACCTTTTGACGAGTTTATGGTCTCAATCTCTTGTTTCAAATCCTTTTCAATTCACTGTTTAGTTTATTTTGTAAATTATAGTCTTTTTAATAGTAAAATTGACAAATGTAGGGTATGCTTTTGAGGCATAGCGATCCATATATCGCCCCAGCTCCAACCTCTTGTTCAAATATTGTCTCATTACCCTACATCTCATTTGCTTTCGACTAATTTATGGTCTCAATATCTAGTTTGACGTGTTCTCCAATACAGCAAGTTACCATTTAAAGTGGACAAAAATGTAGACTTTGCTAAAGGTCAGGGCTACATTTTGATAATGTTGGAGGCAAAGCAATCGATAGACAGCTCCAGCATTTTCGCTTAAATATTGGCACTTCTGGTACCCAAATAACCTAAATTGACAAGGCCAAAAACCAAAACGTTTCCTCTCTGCAGGTACGGTGAACAAGGCACCCCATTCTGCGTGTCCATGGTGGACAGCCGTCGACGTATGGACAAGGAATTTTCCCGCCGAATCCACGATGCCGTTGAGAAGGCGAGCCTGGACATCCATTCGGGAAGCTCTTCGGACGAGGAGGATTGCAGCAAAAACAACAGCATGAGCAGCAGCAACCAATCATCTCTCAGCTCGATCTCAATCCCAACCATCAACCCAGAGCCCAAAAGCATCCCGACCGTCAGCAACCCCAACAGCGTCTACCGGGTAGGATTAAAATCACAAAGGGCCATTTATTATAATTTTATTTTTCTTATTGAAGTGTTTTCTAGCCTTGGCTATCACAAACCTGAAGACATTTACAAAATTGGGCAAACCATTTGAAAGAAAGCATATACTCAAGTGTTGTTGCAATTTTTAGGTATTGTACTATCATATATTTGGTAGCCATTTGATTCACATGTTTTACTGTCTTCTGCTGACCTCTAACCCTCTGCTCCTCTTCCTCAGTTCAGCGAGTTTGCTCCAGCCGCCCCTCAGACCTGGCTGAGGGAGAAGAGGAAGGCCTTTGCTGGGGATGCGTTCCCTCCTCTTCCTCCCCCAGCCGGAGCTCCACCTTCCCAGTTCCCCTACCAGAAAAGCTTCAAGAACCATCGAGCCACGTTCACCTTCGCTGGGCCTCGTGTGGACAAGTACCACTGGGTCAGCAAGTCCCGATAATGTGAGCCTTCGACCTAGAACCAGAATCGGGTTACTGCTCTGCCGACATGATGCCGGGTCAAAGCAACACATATAGATATAGACCTGTATGCAGCAAAAAAAGGACAGTTTATGCATCTTTAAAAAGGTTTATTATCAATGAGTGTTAATGATTTAAATGAATGTTTAAGTGTTTTTACTCTTTTGAAAATATTGAAGTATTTTAAATAATTCCCCTTCTAAATGTGTTTTTAAACTGAAATTAAAGTAAGTGTGAATAAAGTAACATTGAACTGTCAATTGAAAAGAAATAAATGACTAAATCTCAGCTCTGCTGGTTCATCTAAACCCGTTTCCTCTAATTTCATTTTTCTGCTCATCTTTTTTAAAGGGGTCATATTGCAGGTGTATATCAGTATGTAGTGTCTCTACTTTAAAGAGTCCTCTCCTGCTGATGTTCAGGTGTATACCAGCATGTAGTGTCTCTACTTTAAAGAGTCCTCTCCTGCTGATGTTCAGGTGTATATCAGTATGTAGTGTCTCTACTTTAAAGAGTCCTCTCCTGCTGATGTTCAGGTGTATATCAGTATGTAGTGTCTCTACTTTAAAGAGTCCTCTCCTGCTGATGTTCAGGTGTATATCAGTATGTAGTGTCTCCACTTTAATGAGTCCTCTCCTGCTGATGTTCAGGTGTATATCGTTTAATGTCTCCATGCTTTAATGTTCAAAAAGCTCTTTATTCTCATACTGCCTGTGCTGCAGCATCTCCTTTCACCCTCTGTCTGAAACCAGAGCCCAGTCTGCTCTGTTATCTGGCCAGCTCTGTGATTGGTCAACCCCTTAGAGATGTCCCGCCCCTTAGCCTATCACGTGCAATGTGTCGGAGCGCTAGCCAATAGAGCAAAAGTTACATACTCCCTCTGGAGGGAACTTTGGGATTTTAGCCTTTGCAGACGTGTATATGCACAAAGACTTGTATTACACACAACAGGAAAGGGGAACCCCCCCCATCCCCACAAATCAAAATGGGGCCTCTTTAACAGCTTAGTCCGAAAGCTATAGTGTGGTGGTGGTTGTACTACCAGTAGTTAATGATTGGTGTGTAGAAACAATCAGCTAACAACAGCACTGCCTACACAGCAACCCCAATAACATTCACCCTCGAGGCGCAGACGACATGCTGGGTGAGACCTGAAGCTTATGTCAGAGTGAAGAGAAATGTTAAATATAAATACACAACTAAGCAAACAGGATAATTGTCTAGGAATCATTTTGGCAAACAATAATTTTGCTGTCTGGATATTTTGTATTTGAATATCATTGTTATGCTTTACAATGCGTCTTTTGTTTGCCATGATTTGAAAGACAACAGGTCTACTTCAGAGCATTTCTCAAACACAAATACAAATAAAACAATTTAAGTAATCAAACAAACAAACAAACCCTCAAGAGCCCATTTCATTGATTCCCTCCCAGTTTATCTGTTAAATTCAGTTATTTATTACCAAAGAATATTTGTCAGGTAAAAAACGAATTTCTCTAAAGGTAAGCCAATTTCCTAATTCAAATGGGATCCAACAAATGTTTGTCTTTTGACTACAGTTTTTTGTTTCCAAACAAGGTATGATGGTCCAGCAAACTTTGCGTTTATGTACTCTACTGGAATCTCTCTCCGTCTCTGTATCATTTAATTATCAAAACTGATCCAAACAGTGGTATGTAAAGAGAGCAATCCTATAACGGGTCCTACCTGCGGTCGCTGCTGTTGCACCGTTCTGTTTGCAAGTGCCCACTGAAACACAACCGTCTCCACAGCTACATCTTACTGTGTGTGTGTGTGTGTGTGTGTGTGTGTGAGTGAGTGAGAGAGTGAAAGAGTGTGTGTGTGAGTGAGAGTGAGTGTGTGTGTGTGTGTGTGTGTGTGTGTGTGTGTGAGAGAGAGAGTGTGAGTGAGTGGGCGTGTGAGTGAGTGGGTGTGTGTGTGTGTGTGTGTGTGTGTGTGTGTGTGTGTGTGTGTGTGTGTGTGTGTGTGTGTGTGTGTGTGTGTGTGTGTGTGTGCCCATGTCTCAGGTCATGCCTCGACTTGCCCTGGCAGGTATGTTGCTGGGATGAACCCGCCAGTGGGGGCAGTAAACACTGACGCTGTGACAGTTTTGTATGTTTTAACTGCATTTATTAATTGTTGCCCCATATTAAACAGTGAAGGGACTGCATTCAGAAAAGTTTCTGGAAGTTTCTCACACAGTCAGACTGAGGCGAAGGCTGCCACGCAAGGCACCACCTGCTCAAGAAACTAACATTCACACATCTCTCCATTTTGACTGCAAGGGCTGGGAATTGAACCACCAACCTTCCAGTCGCCCAGCTATTACTCTGTCTTTCTCTAAGAATATAGGCTCTGCAGATTGGTTCAACATCATGTGCAATAAAACGTATCTGTGATTACTGTAATTTGACACGTTGCACAAGGCATTGTATTTATTCATTGTATATCTGTATATTGTCACTTCTAATGTTTGGGTTTTTGTTACCTGCCCATTATAAATGTGTATTGTTGCTAACCTACAGCATGTTTACATCTATGCTCATTAATATGCACCTTATCAAAATAATAAAAAATGAAAATAAAAGTTTTCAAAATCATGTGCATCTTTACTTATTGCTTGCTCAATATTATTGCTAAACATACTTTTATTTTACTAAATCCATCTTACTTTAACTGTTTTTCTCTTGCTCACCACTGCTATATTTATGACTCTATTTGTGTTGTTTGCGTAACAGTCTCTTGCGCAAACATTTCCCAGGCTTCATTTGTTTTTTATTGTACCCTAGTTGATCTTTTAAAGCATGTACTCAGTAATGAAAAGAAGGTGATCCCTCCTATCCATTGTATCCGCTTTAGAGCAGGAGTGTCAAACTCCTTTTAGTCACACACGCATTGCACTGTAGGCCTACATGCTGTACAGAGAAACATGATCTCAAGTGGGGCGGAGCAGGAAAACCATTACATAATACCCTATAAATAAAACCCTGAAATGTTTCTCTTTCTTAAAGTGTAAACAAGGTTCAAGATGTTTATTGTCCCTCCGGTTGAAAGTAAAATTGTGTGAACTGCTTTTGCCAGGGTACTCCATGAAGACAAACAGTCAGTATGCAAAATGAACTTAATAATAAAATAAAAGGTGCAGTAAAAGTATCTACTAAAGAAAAACAATTAAAATATTGCATTCAAGAGGACTCCAAAAGGATTGCTGTTTTTATTTATTTTCTCTGTCTCAGTTGTTTTTTCAACTTTGTGTAGTTTTTGCCATGACAAGTCTGAAAGAGGCTATGATTTTTATATTCCTTAAACACTGAAAGGCACATTGGCTTCTTTCAAAGTGAGAAGAAATGGAAACGGATCAATTTCTCATGAACAACACAAAAAGTCTTCTCTATGCTTGCCAGTGTTATGTCAACTAGTCTGTATGTCAAGCACATGGTATTTATAATCCAGCATCAGGCCTGTTACTCTCATTGGGACTGCACAAACCCCAGTGGACACAGAAAAGGTAGAGTAATAACTGCTCTGCAATTTTCACACTTTGCAAAGTCGCCCAGTTGACCCTCAGAAAGGCCGGTTCTGATGCTAGCCCGCCTGCTTTAGAGCCACCAAGTAGTTGACCAGAAGTACCTCTCCTCTCCGTCTCTCTCCCCCCCGACCTCTCCACTCTGCCTCCCACCACCCCCCTGCCCCAAATGGACCTGGACTTAAACCCCCCCGCGCACACACATACACAACCTTCCCTCATCCAGCACCAGTCACTTTTCTACCGATCTCCGCTGCTACTGTACTGA
Organism: Notothenia coriiceps; assembly: GCF_000735185.1. Classification (NCBI taxonomy): domain Eukaryota; kingdom Metazoa; phylum Chordata; class Actinopteri; order Perciformes; family Nototheniidae; genus Notothenia; species Notothenia coriiceps. Next base: position 15,964 of record NW_011336427.1, on the reverse strand, counting down.
AACTGTTCTTTGTACATAATTTCTCTTTTGCGCTAAAGAATACTGCATTAATGTAATTTGCTAATTTCATGTTCTGTGGATTGTGTTCTTTTTAAATATATATTAACTAGTACTTATTACTTTTTATACCCCGTTTATCCAGGCCCTTTTTGTATCTTGTTTTATGTCACACTGTGGGACTGCGAGAAACGGTATTTCAAGATTTCTGTATGTATAACACATGTAGAACTGTTGACAATAAAGCTGACATTGACTAATGCATTGCAGACTGTAAAATGTGTAAAGGGGGCAACCCCAGTTAGATTGTTAGACACATGGGATGGACAACCCCCAACCCAACCCCCTTTCTGAATTTGGACATTTGCCTTGAATTTGCATACATATTTGGCCTGTTGATAATGATTGAACCCCCGATGCTTTGTGTTACTGTTGTCGTTCTTGCAATTCGTGTTGGTTTTAGTGAAGTAAAAAAAAAAACAGTTTTACACATTGTGGACTTTGATGTATGTTATGATTCAACAACACTTAAGGAGGTTCTGCAGGGACACAATGTACCAGATGAACACATTATTTATCCTGTTAACACGTTTTCTTCTATTTCAATTCATTGATTTGAATAGAAACACAATTTGTTTATTGCACAAACATAACTGCTGACATAATCATAATTTAAGAGAATGACCTTTAATTTGTTTTATTATTAGCTCATTTAAATTACCTTTTGTAACTTCAAAATTGTTTTTTAGTTGATATAAAATACCTTAAGACCTTTCAAATGTTTTTATCACGTGGTTTGAATGACCTGTTATGCATTTAAGATGTGTTTGTATGTGTTAATCTTTTAAAGAGCTCTCCTTCTGTGCAACGCTGTGCACATTATCGTTACCTTTGTTCTTACTAACTATAATTCTTCCTGTTTTTAAATCGCTTTGAGCTACATATTTAGGATGGGATACGCTATACTATTATTATTAGTATCATTATAAAACAGTGGGATCAATGTTCTTACACTTAGCTGTGACAGAATATTGTTATATGTTGTGTCTGTGTAGTTTCTCTTTCATAACCATTACGTCTTCATGGGATTTCGATTTTTTTTTTTAATCTGTGATCTTTTGTTACCTATATTGCAACAGAAATTGCGCAGACAGCCAGAAACTCAAAATTAATACAAACAACACTTTCACTTTTGACGCTTTTTCTCTCATCCAGCAAGCAAACAACAAGCTGTGCAAAATATGAAGCATTAAAACGCCGCATACAAAATGTCATTAAATATCAAACAACAGCTCGACGGACATTTGGCTCCCTTTTTGTCATCAGTACGTAAGCCAATCAGCCAATAGGAGACCGCCTTCAAACGCCTAGAAGACTAACCGTCCAATCACAAGCGTTCTCATTGCGACGTCCCCCAACGCCTGCTCACATCCGGTCGTATATATGTTGCCACGAGTTAGCGGCGAATTTGGAGAGTGTCCATTTTGAGCAGCGAGTCGGCGTCTCCGGTATTTCTTTCCCCTTTAAAGTAAGCACGCTTTTTCTTTGTTTATATTTGTACAATTATATCAAGTCGAGTTGGTTTTATATATATCGTGTGAGTTCATATAACCGTGTTGTTTTTTTCCCGCGCTGTGTTTATATGTTATAACATGTGTGGGGGGGTTTCTTAGCAGCTAGCTTTGTGTGTTAGCTGCAGCGTTGCTAAATAACGCGGTTTTTGGGTCGATTGAATGAGTTGTTCACCAGCTGCCGTGCACAGTTGCAAATGTATGTGTGCGTTATTCTAGGTTTTGTTATTTAGTGCATGTTTGAGGTCTTTTTTACTGGTTGTTTGTTTCAGGGTTAGCATGCAACTACTAGCCGGGGCCTGCACGCTCTCTACCCCGGAGCGGCAACCAAGCAAAGCGCGGTCCGCTTGAACACTGGATTAATGCTGCTTATTGTTAGCCTAGAAAGTATTTACTATGAATTTACAAACAAACCCCAGCACGTGTTTCACACATCTGTTAGAATCTCGACGTTAAAGTTGAAGTATAGCTAGTAAATATAAATACATTGTGGCAATAATCAATTAAATAAGATTGCAGATGAATGGAAAGGTAGCTAAGCTAATGTGGTGTTCTGTTAGCCTCCTGTGTCGACTACTTTGTTTTTAAATGTATTTTAAAACTTGAGCAAGGTAACAAAGAGGAAGAGGGATCACCAAATGGGACATGATGTATTTTACAAAATAAAAGCTCATGTGGGCTAAACACGATGTACGAAATGAGAGGAAAGGGTATAAATAAGAACACACAATGGCATCTTGTTCGGGGTCCAGCACAAAAAATAATTAGTTACACTGGATTACAACATCAACTACCACACGCTTGATATACACTGTTTAATAAAGCACTACTTATTAGCCGTGCTGGGATGACATGTAACATATTTGGGAACCCTGAAGACCCATTTTGATCTAAATCAAGCCACACATATATACAAAGGAAAGCTAAATTAGTTTAATTGAAGCACCTCTTGCTCTAACAAAACGTTTTATGCAAGATTTAACTAGAAGAAGATATATCTTTTATTGACTAGTAGGAATATATGGATCAAGACCTGAAGTTCTCCTGAAATAATACACATGTAGCCCCATTGATGGTACACATATAGAACAAAATATAATTAATTCATTACAGGTTTGACAAAAGTCCACATCTTTACTGAAATTGTTTCTTTTGATGCCATTTCTGACCTGTGTTGATGCTACCCCTGATGATATGTGTATACACTTTTGCATTGAGTTAATCAACTGTTTCTTGTCCCTTCTCAGACTTTCGAATAACCCACCGTCGCAGAATGGCAGACGCTGAGCATCTCCTCATGGAAACATCGGACCAGAACGGCAATGAGGGCGAGGAGGACCAGAATGGAGCCGAGCAGGAGCTGATGGGAGGAGACGAGGAGCTCCTGGAGAGCCACGACGGCCAGGAAGAGGAGCAGGCAGAGACAGAGGCCCAGGAGCCAATAGATGCCATAGATGGCGTAGAAGCAGTAGAGGGTATAGAAGCGGTAGAGGGCGTAGAAGGTGTAGAAGGAGTAGAGGGCCAAGACAATGGCGCAGACGGAGGCAAAATTGATGCCAGCAAAGGAGAGGAGGATGCTGGGTAAGTGTAATGTCTCCCTGATACACCTTTGGGGTGTTCGGTGAAAGTGTAACATCATGAACGGGAAAAAATGTTTCTAATGCAATATTGCGTTAAACAGCATAGAGACAATTACAACTAAGTCTTCTCTGCAGTCGCTGCACACACACTTTCATCATGAGTAGCTTCCTACAACCAGGTTTAAAAGGTAATGGTAGAAATAATGACATTTAAAATGTGTCTGAACATCAAGTTCACTGTCAAAGAGCTGCAGTGCCCGTCTTTGAAAAATGCACTCCCTGAATGTTGCAGTTCAGCAGAGCATTGTATAACTAAAGTAAAAATGCATTGAATTCTATTGAAGACTCTCAGCGGTCATTTTACAACAGAGCTGCAGAAGAAAGGGCTGTGGTAGCTCGATACGTTATGCTATACCCCGTAAACATGACACAATGTTAATTGGCACTCATTTTGGTACACTTCTATTGCTCTTTTGCATCTAGCTAATATATTTGTAATTTAGCACGAGCACAATATGCAAGTGAAAGCAGTGCTTCATATTTTTAACTGTGCTAAGGGACTGCTTAATATGCAGCCATAACCATGTAAGCAATACTTTCCAGTTCATCTAGTTTCTTAGCCTCCTAGTCAACAAAGACTTGGAGAAATGTATAAATGTTTTTTATGTTAGATTAGGAATTTAACAGCAACGTTTCCCTTTGTGTTTGCAGTAAAATGTTCGTGGGTGGCCTCAGTTGGGACACGAGTAAAAAGGACCTGAAGGATTACTTCACAAAGTTCGGCGAGGTGTCGGACTGCACCATCAAGATGGACTCCAACACCGGCCGGTCCCGAGGCTTCGGCTTCGTTCTCTTCAAAGAAGCCGCCAGCGTGGAAAAGGTGCGTCACAGATGTTAACGGGAATTATTCATTTAGCATTTCTGGCTTCTTCTCAGGTGTTCACATCGATCTTTCTATGACTTTTAAAGTGTTTAGGAAATGGTAACATAAGAATTCCCAAAGATATCCATCCCAGTTTTGAGCGTGTAGAGCCTGAAGTCGACTAATGTGGGGAAAAAAGGGATTTATAGGATTAGGGTTTTTGATTGGATAGAATATCTTGTTTTTAAAAGTCTAGCCAACAGCAAATATGGACTTGTTGAATATAGATACAGATTTTGAGATATTGAATATATAAATATTCAATTGGTAAATACAAATGAGGGTATTCTCATTTTTATAAGCAACTGTGAATAAATGGAGCATCTCAAACTAAATATTGTGCCAAAGATATATTCACTTAAACACGATGCCATCGCAGGAACAAGTTGGTAACTTGTCGTGTTAGCTCAAGCTGTGACTTGCATCAACATTGTATGAAATGAAAGGACACGACAACATGAATTGAGTTGTGTGTGCTGCACCTTTCCTAATTCCCTGAGAAGTCAAATGACAAAAGAGGATATTTTTGGCTCTTAGCTGTGTGTTAGCCCTTAATGCTAACTGTAACTGTGTGTTCAGGTCCTGGAGCAGAAGGAACACAGACTGGACGGCCGTCCAATCGACCCCAAGAAGGCGATGGCCATGAAGAAGGAGCCCGCCAAGAAGATCTTTGTCGGGGGTTTGAACCCCGAGGCAACAGAGGATGCTATCAGGGAATATTTCGGAACCTTCGGAGAGGTCAGTGATACTGGATAAGGCCAAATAAAACCCCGGGTTAGTGCCACCGGGTGTCATGTTAAGAACCACTGGCAGACAGGAGAGCTGCAACTACTTTAAGAACTGAATGTGTTTGTTCTGAAAGGAGAAATGTTAGAATAATATTTGGTCGCTTGCAGTAGCTGCAGGTTTCAAAGGGCACCAACATGAGCTCCTTCCTGTGGTCTGTTGATTTCTCCCAGAGAAACAAAGAGGCTAATCATTTCAGTTGGAAGGAATAAAATCCCTTAATCTTATCCCCAAAACATTGGGGGTTGTTTAATGCTTTGTATATTTTTCATTTAACATTATTTCAATCGTATGCTTTTCTTTATCGGCTGACAACAAGAAAACATATTATGGCAGGTACTTGCATTAACGTGTCTGCTGCCACCTGAGAGGCACTCAGCTGTAAACCCTGCTACTCGGGCATATCATTAATACAGTACAGTCTTTTGTAATTTACCATAACCCGCCTCGCCTCGTATGTTGAGAAATTATCACAGGATTATCTTTAAATAGGAAAAAGTCAAACTCTTATGGTTTTTGTTTTTAAGTTAGGGGGCAGTTTCTTTATCGGTTTGACTCATGTTGTCCCTATTTTTTGTCCCTAACCCCCTTTGCTCACTGTTGAGGGCATCAATGATCTTAATATTGCATTATGATATTACCCAGATAAGAAATGCACACTAAAAGAAAAAAGTTAAATCTCCTTTTGATTGCATAACATATTCCTAGAAGTCGAAGCCATTAAAATTCAAATGAATAAACAAAAAAAACTGGCAAATAATTTAAGATATCTTTGCAGTTACTTGACAAACCAGAATTTTGAATTCTTTAGTTAAATTATTTGCGGCGGCATATTTCAGTTTTTATAGATATACTTTGTTTTTATACCGTTTCTTGAACAAAATCCTTCCCTTCTCCCTCTAGATTGAAACCATTGAGCTTCCCATCGACCCCAAATCGAAGAAAAGGAGGGGCTTCATCTTCATCACGTACAAAGAGGAAATCAGTGTCAAGAAGTGTCTGGAGAAGAAATACCACACCATCCAGGGCGGCAGGGTAAGTCATATATTTCTGCATACAGTGATGATATTTGCTGAATCAGATTTTGCAGAAACTGTTTTTTTGTCTCTAGTCGGGATTAACGGTGTGTGTGCGTTTTTTGTTTTATCTCCAGTGTGAGCTGAAAATTGCCCAGCCAAAGGAGGTGTACCAGCAGCAGCAGTATGGGGGGGGTCGTGGTGGAGGTTATGGAGGCGGTCAGGGAAGAGGCAGGGGCCGTGGAGGTGAGAATTTTAAAGAAATTGAATCCAAGCTTGGGACACCACTTAGGTCACACCAAGCCCCCAGGAAGTGCTCCGGACTCTGTGCCCAATATTCATAGTGGCCAAACGGCGGTACTGCAACTTCCGTATCAGTCCGTGACATCACCCGGCCCAAAACAACTTTTCCCATTGACTAACATGGGGAAACACGTCTGTAAATCGGTGGATACATTTTTTTTTAAAACTAAACAAACGTCCCAGTATGAACTATTTTATAGCCCTTATTAAAATCATTCGGTCCTTAAAGTTGTAAAATGCACTAAAAGCCGAATCTAGATTTATTTTCTGTCTCCATTCATTCTACTGAGGCCGAGAGTGGGGGGGCGGGGCTTAAGGGGCGCATGCTCTGCGACTGCACATACCAAGCCCCCAGGAAGTGCACCGGACTCTGAGGAAAATATTAGTTGTGGCCAAACGGTGGTACTACACTTCTGTATCAGTCACTGGGGCCGGAAAGACTTCTGTAAATAGTTGGATACTTTTTTTAAACTAAACTACCCAGTATGAACATTTGTATAGCCCTTCGGTCCTCAAGTTGTAAAATGCGCTAATAACGTTATTCTGAGTTATTTTCCTCGGCATTATGAACACGGATCTAACCCACGGGACCGCGCCACCCGGCACGTTCATGTGACGTGTTCAGTACTACATGAGTTTTACCTTTACTCATGGATGCACAATAAGAACGGATTATATGAATACTTTTGTGACGTTTCGCTCGCTCAAAAGTTGGGCCATTTTGCCTTCATGCGCCAATGAGCAGCTCTCATGAGTGAGCGAGGCCCCGCCTCCCACGCTGTATCGAGTTCTTATTAAACATCCATGGGTCAAACCCTTTTAACTCATATTTCCTCTTTATATACATTTTCCAAGTTTGATATAACTTAATAACAAGATTTAATTTGTATAAAATACCTACATTTGAAAAACTTACACACTATTAAATCCCTGCTTATTTCTGCACCAAACACTTTTTTAACTTGTCTTGTGTTTTCTGAAATTCTATACAAAAGTTTGTCCCTTTTTAAATTCTTTGCCCATATTATGCATGGCTCTGTTAAGGCCCACTCTGCGCCATGGGGAAACATTGTGAACAAAATGTAGTCTTTTTTTATGTGATGGATAACTTCTGGTACATCTGCAGACACATTAAAGTCTCCTTAAACATTTAAAGTGTTTTTTCATGTCATTTGTCGTGTTTGGGGTTCGGTACGCCATTTTCTGTCTAGAACTTTGTTGTGACCCTTTTTTTGTTTTTGTTTTTGTTGACTCTGTGTCAGGTCAGGGCCAGAACTGGAACCAGGGCTATGGCAACTACTGGAACCAGGGATACGGTAACCAGGGCTACGGCGGTTATGGCGGCGGCTATGGCAACTACGACTATTCTTCCGGTTATGCATATGGCCCCGGATATGACTACAGTAAGTTTTTTTTGTTTTATTTTTTAAGATGGCTGCTGCAGTGTATAGATTGGACAAAGGTGGATTATTACGTTTAAAACTAGTTGTTTAACCAGCAACTGGCCGTTAAATAAGATCAGTAAAAACTATATAGCCCATAACACTGGGTTTAAAAAGTTTCTTTATCCATTTAACAAAAAGCAATGACAGTCTTTGTAAAAGAGACTTGTCTTAAGGAATTTAAATGTGTAATAATTGCACTGTTTCTCCCTTTTTCATGGTCCTGGTGTCTCTAATCACTTAATTAATTCATCAAAATGTAATAAATACAGTCTGTTATGTCAATAAGGTGTTAATTGTTCACGGGGGTGAAGTGCTCGTCCAGAAGTATGTACAGTTAAAGCTATAAAAAGCATATGATCGGTTGCAGCATGCTTCGACTTCATGCGATAAAATATACATCTATTCGTACACACCTTGCTTTCTGCTGAGGTTGCCATTGTGAGTAATTCATCAGCTGAGCCGGTTGACGTTTCGTTACTGAATTTGTCTTCTGCTTCTTTCCCATTAAAGCAGCCGACCAGGGCAACGGCAGCTACGGAAAGACTCCCAGACGGGGGGCACACCAGGCCGGCTACAAGCCATACTGATGATCACAGTGGTGCAACGTAAGAGCTACAGCTCACTCCTTTTTACTTACGTGTCCACAGGCACCACCAAACACTTAACTGCATCTTATAGCTTCTTCAAGTTCAACATGGAAATAAATGAAAGATGCGCTACATCATTCTGACCCGTTCGCCCTTATTTCTCTCCAGGAAGCTTCGTTTAAAACATTGACAGACACAATTTAAACATATTTTTTTTGTATGTTAAGTTAGTCTCTATTTGATCGGGACAGTGCATATTCTAAAAAATAAGGTTGTCATCTTGAAGAGAACTTGTCTTAGTGTTTAAGGTAATGATGTGTCTGATAGTTCCTAAAAAAGACTGACTTTTGTAAAAAAAAAAAGCCAGTTTTAGCCAGAATGCTATGTCTTGTTACAATATCCATTATTTTAATTTATGGCAACACAAAAAAAAACATAGGAGCGGTGGAGTGATGAGGAGGTGCCGTTGTTCTGGCGATTTACTCGAGGGCCAGTCCCCAACTCGGCTCTTTAGTTCCATGGGGGTACTAAGTGCTGGGAAGTGATGGCGCATTTCCACTACAGGGCCTCGCTCGGTATGGCTAGGCCTCGTTAGGCCAGGCTCACTTTATGCTGCGTTTCCATTACAGTTTAGTAGCTGGGGCAGTAACTATAGTAACACAGAGTAGGCGGAGCCGTGACGTCATCTTCAATGAGAACCACAGAAAACCAACATCAGCCGTTAGCTGTTAGCACTCAGAGCTCACAGCTCCTCATATCTGTTCAGAAACTAGACAAAAGTGAAACAAGTACAAACCACAGACTGTCTGTGTCATGGAGAATACAGTCGCTGCTTTATCTATGTCTGTAGGCCGTTGTTGTGAGTGTGGACGGTCGGAGCATATACTGGGTTAGCTTAGCTGATCTCCATTCAGAAAACACGCATTTTAAAAGGTGTTTCTCCTGCCGTCTGTCTGCAGACTGGTCAAAGCATTAATTCATGGTTTTTACTAACCGGGTATGTTGTTACTTCGGCATCATTTAGAAACGTGTATTACAATTAAATCACGGTCAAATATGTTCATCTTGTTGTAGCCCCCTTGCCAGCGATTCTCTCTCTAGTTTAGAATACTCAGCCCGGTTGTTGGCCCGCTAAGAACCTCGATTTTATGGGGCCAGAAAAAATGTGAAAAAGTACCCGCTAGCCGGAACTACGCCAAGTGGAAACGCAACCGCTTAAACCGCGCTGTAGTGGAAATGCACCATACAAAGTACTTGGTGTGAAAGCAGCTATTGAAGTACATTTATTTCAAGAAAGAACATTTTTAAAATGACAAATTCACGATCTTGAATCATTTTCTGAGTCAAATTGAAGTTTAGTGCAATGTTTTGAGATCTGAAGTGTCTGATATTAAATGTATTGTGTGTGTCCCCCCCCCCTCAGGACTCCAGTGAGACCGACGGCTGGATGGACACACTGGGCATGACTCGACCTCTTTTATGACAGAAGACCATTTGTACAGAAAAACAACTGAAATGTAACTTTTTTTTGTTTCTTTTTTTTTTTAATCTTTTCATTTTTAGGTTTTACTTTTCCCTTTGGTGTTTCGTTTTTTTTTTGTTTCTTCTTCCCCCTTCCACATTTCCATCAATGGAAGTGTAATTTTTACTGTACTTTTTGGTACCTGTTTTGATTCTAATGTATTGTAAGGCTTGTATTTTACATGTATGCTGGCTTTACAGGTTGAAAGATCTCGGCGCTGTAAAGGAGCTTTTTTGACAAATAAAACCGTTTTCAGTAATTTTTTTTAATTTTTTTTGGTTCTTATGCTTCCAGGTTTTGGGGTGGAAGAGTAAGACGCTGAACGGGTTTGGGATTCAAATTCAATTACCATCATTGATTTCTGTCTTTTTCCCCTTTATGTGGAACCATTTTAACTCTAGCTATAATTTGACTTTTCTTCCTCGGAAAAATTCACCATGAAATACAGATGTTGAGTGGAGGGGGGGGGGGGGGGGTGAATTAAATCTACATACCCTTTTACATAACAAGCCACTTGTTTAAGTTTCTATGCTGGTTTAGTTTGTTTGTCAAGTGTCACTGGTTTTTAGAAATAACCGCTTTGAAGTTAAATGTCTGCTTAGTTTTTTTTGTTTTTTTCTGGAGGCCATTGGAGTCTCCTCAGCTAGTGTCTCTGGCAATTTATTAGTAATAAACATCCTCGTTTGTAAAGTTTTGTGGTTTTCTAATGATTAATGTTACCGATAATGATATTTGTTCCTGAAGAATGCAAACGATGGCTTTTTCATTTTGGAATAGTTATTTATTCTGGTCCACAAACTGACTTTGATAAGACTATGGTCCCCGTCCACACATTTAAAACTCCTGAGGGGGAAAGGGTTTCAGTAAAACATGTGGTTTTAATTGGATAAAACTACAGGTTTGGTTTCAAGGTATACGTTTGGTTCTTGCTGAACCCAAGTTGTATAATGTGGTGAATATATTTCATTTAAGCTAATGGTTTAAATATGGGGAATTATTTAAACATTGCATAGAAAACGTTAATCTTAAAGGATAAACCAATTGCAACTCAAAACATCTCAGATCCAGATATGGAATAACTGCGTGTGAAATGAGAGTAGACTTCATTCATTGCATTAAAAAGGCTTCCATTCAATTAGATTTGGGATTATTTGAGTCAAAGCCGCATACAGATGAGGCATTGCACATGAATAAAGTAACACAACAGTAAATCTAAATTGATGGTTTTGTATCTAGAGTATATTGAGTACAGTATTGAAATGAAGGTACATTATTATAGGCTAGCAGAAATTCAAATGTAAATGTAAAACAATTTAAATGTAAGTACATTTTTTTTAATTAAATCCAGATCATAAAGGGACAACCTGAAATGCAATGTATACAAATGAGTGTGGTGGTCTCATTGAAAAGGATCAAACTGAGTGGGATCCTGTGAAGCAAAGAGTAACTAAAGACGCCATGGAGATGTGAGATATCTGCAAAAGGTGAGTTGTTGCTGCTGGAAGGAATGGTTTCCAACTTGCATTAAGCTCTGAAACCCATTTTAAGTGAATATATCTAAAGGAGGTGCTTGAGTAAGGTATTGGTGACCTTTTCTTTATTAAACAATAGTTCAGAGAATATTGTTCTCACGTAAGGGGTCAGAAATGGCCAATTAAGTCCCTCTGGACCATACATATCTACATAATCCTTCTATTCGGTTTGAACATTAAGATATTATGAAATACTGTACAAGAATCTTCAATAGAATAAAGGTAACAATAGTGTATATGTGTAAGCTTAACATAATATTATTGCATCTTTAAAGTGAAAATGTATATATTTATCTCAATTGTTTTCTCTAAATATACTCGTCACAATAAACTATAATGTTTAACTTCTACACAGTTTTCAATAGGAAGGAGGAGCATCTTATTTGAGATGAGCAACTAACATGTGCTCAAATTGTTTAAAATCAAGGCTGGAAGAAATACCAGAAAACGAAGAAACCTATCTTTCAAACCAGTTGTGGAGCCAAAAAGCTTGACCATGACCACGCAAAAGAGGTTTAATCTTAGTGGTGTCGCTGTTTACACTGCGATATTGACTAGATTAGCAGCGAGGGTGTTTGAAGAGACCATTATAGAAGAAGAGATTATCAGAATACAATGCTCGGTCCTTTCACTCATAAAAATGTAAAGCGTTCTCAAAGAAAAACATGTTTCCGCCCGGTCTCGAACCGGGGACCTTTCGCGTGTTAGGCGAACGTGATAACCACTACACTACGGAAACAGATGAATATGACGCGTTCAAGGACCATAATAAAACAAACCTTTGATGAACACATGCATATAGGCATGTGAAGTAGATTAGATTTTTGAGTGTTGTATTTGACACGAAAAAAGGAGCAATTGCGTTTAAATGATATTTATAGGATTATTATCAACTGTTTAATAAATAAAATACAGAAACGGAATTTTATCTGATGACATTTAGGGTATCCCCTTACCCACAAATGCTCATCAATCACTTTGGGTCACATTACAGAGGAAAGAGCGCCCCCTAAATACAGCTTGTGGCGAGAAATATATTATATCCATAGTGATAAGAACTACCATAGAGAATGAATGGTAAAAGTTAAGGGACTTAAGTCTTAATATTGCCATGCAAGATCCGTAGATTTCAGTTAGACTGGCTCAGGGCTTTGCCAATCTGCTTTCATCGAAAGATTTGGATCACAGGACTCGATTTTAGAGCCCAAGTTATAATTAAGCAATAGCTCACGACAGGCCGTGGTCTATGCTCATTATATCACAGCTAAGGGACGTGGTCCGACGCGAAGCGGAGGGTCGACAACCCCCTTAGCTGTGATATAATGAGCATATATCACGGCCTGAAGTGAGCTATTGCTTTTATAAAACGGTTACCAAGTGTGGCAATATGAAAGAAAAATACACACTCTAATTTAAATAGTTTTTATTTGTAAATAATGATGTTCAAAATAAAATAGTCCCTCCGTTGCCTTCTGCACAAAACATAGTGCGAGGTGGTTGCTATGCAACAACACTAACAGCTAGTATAGACAGAGCGTTGATCCATTATTTGGCTCTTTATTTACATTAATGTGTGTTGCCGTTTATTGTGCAACCACTGAAAAACTGTCCAGCATCAGTAGCATGGCTTACGTGGTCACTTGTATAGGTTGAGGTTGTTCTAGGCCAGGGGTGCAACCTTTTTGACCAAAAGAGCCATTTTGCTCCTTTTTCCAAAAAAATGTTTTTGTCTGGAGCCGCAAAACATATTTCATAGCTTGATAGCTAATAAAGTTGTATTTATTGTTATATCAGACAAAAACTACATTTTATAAGGAGAATTAAAAATAATACACAGGCCTACTTTAAAATAAATTAAACACAGCACTTGGGGAGTTCTCTGCACATTTGAAGGAAAAAAAATATTATTAAAATGGGCCCACTTTGAAATAAATAAAACATATAGCTGCACCCTAAAAAGAGTTAACGGTAGGGTAGGTAAGAATGGAGAAACCAGCTCGAGTGCGCTAGAATTTGAAAATACACAACCGGAAAAAATATGTCTCTTCCTTCAGATTTTTTTACAGAGTCACTCCTCCAACACACACGAACGCGCATCATCAATAAGGCCACGAGATAAGTTTGTGCACAGATGCAAGGCTGACAGGCAGGTTANGTGAGACTTGAGAGCTCTGTGGGAGTAATCAAAACTCGATTTGCCGCAATTAAACTTGGGCAGTGAGACAGCGGCAAGCAGCGCTTCCTTGGAGTTAATTATTGCGGCAAATCGAGTTTTGATTACTCCCACAGAGCTCTCAAGTCTCACGCAATTGGCGTGAGACACACGCATTTCACTCCATTCACACGCTCATACGCCACACCTTGTATTTCTCACGCAGAGATTTTCTCACCCAGAGATTCCTTTCCAGGGTACCGCCCACCAAGTTGCGCCGCAATTTTGTAAACAAACTAGGCTTGTTTCAGACGCGTGCACTCCACTAGCACCCCCCCCACCCTCCCCGTTGACATTCGCGATACAGAGGGTTGTATGGGAACTTTGAGGGGAGCCAGAAGTTGGAGTACCAAACACCGCTGCCAAAATCTCACGCTGAACTCTGTTCAAAACTCGAGAGCCCTGTAGTTATAAGACTAGCAGCAGTGTAAAACAGTAAGTAATAATTACCCAGCTAATGAGAATTGGCAGTGAAAAGCTGCAGTTTTTGGTGCAAACTAATAATTTTAAACTGATTCTGTATCAAGCTTTTCCAATGGACTCCACTTAGTCACTGAAGAGCTACAGTTTTTGGTGCACACTAAATCATTTAAAACTTATATATTAAGCCTTTCCAATCATCTACCAAGTGATTTTAGCATGCCTGACCTGCAGGACACCTCTCCAGGGTCGACCCACACAGTCATCTCCTGAGGGAGGCCCAGGTCCTGGTGCCGGACAGCGCTGCGTTCACAGGCCAGTTGCAGCACGGGGTCATGCATCCGCACATTCATACGGAGACACCTGAAAACATAGCATAGAACACAACCCTGCTGCAGCAATGTGAAGTGTGCAATATATACCTGGCTGATGAATCCTCGGAACTGTTACAGAATGTGTTTTTTGTAAACTTTTTATTATAATTTTTTGTATCGTTAGTATTTATTTATGAATGCGTCTTAGTTAACATTAAGCTGGCTCCTTTCTGCTGTAACAATGGAAACGTCCCCTCTGTGCGACTGATGAAGGTATTCTGATTCTGAAGTTGGGGGTATTAAGTGAAAGGAGTTAAATACGTGGAATAAATAGATGGAAAAATATTCATGTAAATAACTAAACCGGACAGAAATAAAGAATGCAATACATTTATTTCTACATTGTTGACCTACTTTATGCATTTGTGTGTCAATGAGGAAGAATTCCTACAGAAATAAAAACATGCAAGTGTACAAACAGGTAAAGCTTAATGTATGGCATTTATTTCCTATTGAATTCAAGTTTCTTTGCTTGCATTCATCTTTAAAACATTGCAGCATTTGCATTTTTCCCCAGTTTAATCCAAACAGCCATTTACATATTTATTAATACATCTTTTTTGCTCTCCATACTATTGTCTTCTGTTGACAATGAATAATGTTTAGCTCTAGTTCCAACGGGTTAGCTGCCATCATTTAAAAAGAACAAGTTACATTTTATACATATATGCAAGAGTATAGTTTAACAGTAGCAAAATTAGCAAAACAAGTCATGAAGTCAGCAAAATGACTTGGTAATGTCTCATCTAAAGTGGTGTTAGCGACCCTATGCTACTGATTGAGCAGGATGTTAATGATCAGAATTGAGCAGGGGTTTGTTGGCTGTTTTAATTTATCAAGACAATTAAATTAAGTCTGATCAAGTATGTAGATTCTTAAGTTTGTTTAATAGTCCTTTCTTAAAGCATTTACCTGTAGGCCTGTCCCTTCGTAGGTGCGTTGGGGTGCCAGTGGTTCTTGTAGTTTTCAAACAGAGCTGAGGTGAGGGCCGCAGCAAAGCCCTCCCTGCCTTCATTATCCACACCACCATACCTCTTCACCAGCCGAGCAACAAAGAAAACTGCAGCAGCAATCTCCTCCTTCATGGCTACACCTTCTGACCTCTTAGCTTAGCAAAAACCTGACACAGTAGACTCAAAACTGTACTGTTAAAAAAAACCTCTACAGAGAATAAAACATGTGTAGGGTGATCCTACTGTTATAGAAAAACATAAAACTAACAAGACGACAAACTGGAAGCCGGACAAGTTAAGCAAACATATTTGCTGCTGGAGCGAGAGAACTCAGCTTCTGATGCTTTTACGCCAATAAAATAATATAATATATATCCACATATATCTTAATCTCTGTGTGAAGCAGCAGCTGGTTCAGTAGTGGTGGCCTCACACACATCAAACACTAAAAAGAGTCACTCCCTCCTTGGTTTCCCATGAGGTTAAATAAAACAGTTCAGCTGTGTGACGAGCTCACACACCTGAAGCTGGTTGACTTAATTTGTGTGTGTGGGTGTGTGTGTGTGTGTGTGTGTGTGTGTGTGTGTGTGTGTGTGTGAGTGAGTGAATGAGTGTGATAGTGAGTTGAGTGATCGATACATTACATTATAGGCTACAAGTTACAAACAGTTAAAACATTGTTTGAATGAGAATATTATTGGACCACTTTTTGTACAGAATTACACAGGCCTATGTTTATTTGTA
>NW_011336426.1:0-1356 GCF_000735185.1 Notothenia coriiceps | reverse complement strand
CTTTATTAAACACATTGAAACTTTATTTGTGTCAGTCTCTGTTTTGGGGTCCTAAGTAGTATCCAAACGCCACATATGTATCGACAAACTCAACAGAGATACCATCAAGGGTGTCAATGGAGAGGCAAGAGGACGCTGACTTGGGAGCAAAAAGCATTGCTTTGGTTTTCTTACTGTTCAATAGCAGTTTGGAATCAAGAAGTGTATGCTGCAGCGTGATAACATCAGATTTTAAATTGGAAACGGCCATATCCAGAGAAGGAGCACATGAATATACAATAGTGTCATCAGCATACATATGATAAAATTGCATCTCATTACAAATATTGTTTACAAAGATTACTATTTCATTATATTATATCCTCTATAATGATAATGTAGTCACACTATAGTAGCCATGTTACAAATCCAATACCCCCGGTACCTTCATCTGACTAAAGACTCTCTGCACACAAAAACCAGTTAAGTGTTATGACCATCACCAAGCCTGCAGTTTTCACTCGGACACAAACTTATGAAACACATTTTGTTATCTGTTCTAATCTAAAATTGTGGTTCACCAAAACTCAATATTCTGATTTTTCATGAAATAGGTTTTTCATCTATTTTATCTTATGTATTAAATGTTAATAAATCGGAGAACACTTACCTGTTGAATGTAGCGTTGTCTCTGACAGGACAACATCTGTAAATCATTGACAGCCTCATGCAGAGTATGATGCAAATAGGGTAACGCCTAATTCATTTTTCTTCACCAAACTTCTTGATGGTTAATGTTATGCTTAATATTTTATTATTTTATTATTTATTTTAAGAGGCATTATCTAAAAAAGCTGTGTAGAATATTCAAGTTTAGTTCAAATCTATCCACTGAATTGTTATCTGAGTTTCACTTTGAGTGTCTCGGTTTATCAACATCTGAACTTTGGATTCAGTTTCTTGGTTACGGGTTATATATCATTAAAAAGCAACACAATTTATACCTGCATTGCAATTACTCTAAACGTGTAATAACATGCTATAACCAGTAGGTGGTTTATACTGCTGTTTCCGGT
Source organism: Notothenia coriiceps (assembly GCF_000735185.1). Classification (NCBI taxonomy): domain Eukaryota; kingdom Metazoa; phylum Chordata; class Actinopteri; order Perciformes; family Nototheniidae; genus Notothenia; species Notothenia coriiceps. The sequence goes on along the minus strand of NW_011336426.1, from coordinate 301 downwards.
TTGGTTTCCGACGGATATATTTAGTTATTCTAAACACAAAAGCGATGGGAAAAACCTACAGCAACACATAAAAGATGGTCTTAACATGACCCAGCGGTCTAGTAGTTAATAAAAAACAATAATATCAAAACAAATTATTACTACTAACTTTATTGTGAAATTAAAACAGAACGGTAAAAGAATAGTTTCCGGTCTATTCTGAGGCCCGATCTCTGTAGATAACAACACAATCTCACTCCATAATCGTCCAGGAGCGACGCTTGGTCATGGTCCCCGAGGCGTGCAGTTGTGACGCTCCTAG
>NW_011336425.1:0-6741 GCF_000735185.1 Notothenia coriiceps | reverse complement strand
AAGCACTGGACAGTTGCACAGTGGTCCAAAGTCCTCTTTTCAGACGAAAGCAAGTTTTGTATTTCATTTGGAAGTCAAGGCGCCAGAGTCTGGAGAAAGGCTGGAGAGGAGCAAAATCCAAGTTGCTTGAAATCCAGTGTGAAGTTCCCACAGTCAGCGATGGTTTGGGGAGCCATGTCAGCTGCTGGTGTTGGTCCACTGTGTTTCATCAAGCCCAGAGTAAATGCAGCTGTGTACCAAGAGATTTTAGAGCACTACATGCTTCCGTCTGCTGAAAAGCTCTATGGAGATGAGGAATTCATTTTCCAGCATGATCTGGCACCTGCCCACAGTGCCAAAACCACCAGTAACTGGTGTACTGACTATGGCATTACTGTCCTCGATTGGCCTGCAAATTCCCCTGACCTGAACCCCATAGAGAATATGTGGGGTATTGTGAAGAAGAAGCTGAAAGACACCAGACCCAACAATGCTAATGAGCTAAAGGCCGCTATTGAAGCATCCTGGGCATCCATAACACCTCAGCAATGCCACAGGCTGATTGCCTCCATGCCACGCCGCATTGATGCAGTAATCCGTGCATTAATGGACATTTTCAAATGTTTGATTGTGTTTTGCTGTTATAAATCTTTTTTTTTTACTTGGTCTGAGGAGCTATTCTAATTTTTTGAGATAGGATTTTTGAGTTTTCTTAAGCTGTATGCCATAATCAGCAATATTAAAATAATAAAAGGCTTGCAATATTTCAGTTGATTTGTAATGAATCCAGAATGTATGACATTTTTGTTTTTTTAATTGCATTACAGAAAATAAAGAACTTTATCACAATATTCTAATTTTCTGAGACAGTCCTGTAGAACGTTGGGTGAAGTCAATGAACAGATATCACACTGTCAATACACATTTCCAAGATCCAAAGACAGTTATCAAAACAGTACAATGGAAATAGAACATTCACTATCAACATGTTCATACATTTTTTTTTCATCGGTAAAAAGAAAATAAATATTGGTTTGTACAAGTGATTTTATGAGTAGGGCTATGCACAATGCAAAAGTGTCTCAAAGAATAAGACATCAATCAAATGAATACAATAACTTTATTCCCAATGAAAATGTTCCCTTGGTAATGATATGATAGAAAATGAACGAGACGTGCATTTTGTCAGTCAGTTATATCTATTTCCACAATATTTTTTTATTTCCTTTTCACAAAAATAGACGTCTATGGTAAAGTAATAATTTTTTTAGGCCCAAATGTAATTATTCAGGCCTTAACTACATGAGGAATCGGATGAACAATCATGACGGTGAGTTGTTGTTCGCAGCACATCGTAAAGTGCAAAAATGGAAACAAAGGTATCTGTTAACAAATGGGCTTTTTCCTCCTTTTTTTACGTGCGTTCTCCACAGAGTTGATACTTTTCACAAATTGCCCAGGTGCATCAGATAACCATTATCCTGCCTGGCTCCTGTTGATAGGGTTGTCTAAATGGGTTGCCTCTCAATGAGGTTTTGGCCCTGGTTTGGGATCCAAGTTTGGGAAGCTGCCAATAGAGATCCTAAAAAGAGAAATTCAGAAGATGTGAATTATTTAGATTTCCACTGTTTATCGCAGTGTGTTGTTCGTTTTATTTGGTTTCAGTTACTGATTCAAACATTTGAGTGGAAGCTGTGGGACTTATGCAGGATGTCTGGGTTCATCTCAAGAATTAAAATGTTAAATTAATTGTTGTTTTCTGAGCTCACTTTCGTTGTGTGGCCTAATTCTGCTGTCACAGATCCCTCCAAAGCTTTGGTTGAAGTTGTTTTTGTATGTACAATACACACTGATGATGAGGGAACTAACCCAGATGCATGCAAAACAATCTAATCTACCTCAATCATATTCATGTGGTGGCCTCACAGATATTTATGTTTTATTGCAACAGATTACACCATATGGCCCCTGTCAAACCTCAATGCACTGTGCAGCTTCTGACACAGATATTCCCATTCATCTGTCTGCGTCTCACAGAACAAGAGGGTCTCTGTTGTATTGCAAAAACCTTCATTTGGAAAGTGCTTTCGCAACTTTTCAGACCCTAACAGTTAATAGGTCCACTGGGGGTTACTTTTTTTGAAGATTCCTGTCTGTATCAAGCATTATAAGATGTATATTTTACATACATTTATTGCTCTTTTGCAACGCATACAGACAGAACAAATAAATAAAAAATACATTCCTGTTCAGCTGTACTACCAACCAGATGATTTCCAATGCATATTCTTTAAAATGGTTGCAAGACACATATCTAACTCTACGGTGGTAGTGGTCATCAGGCGCAAGGTCAGCAGTTTAGCAATCCTGGAAATCTTTTTTTAGAGCATGTACTAAAGCAGCCCTTCTTTTTCATGCATTTGTATGCTTTGCTTTTGTTGTGATTGCTGACACCCGACACGGCACATAATTGCTCACAGTTGTCGTTAAGTAATTGAGAACAGCTGTTACAGTCATTATGATTAATACATAGAGAATAACTTTTACAAATGTGTCAAGACGGCGAATGTTTAAATCCATGCATTTCATGCATAGATGAAGGTCATTCTCAGAGGCCTGCAAAGCCCCGCAGTGGAGCCGGAGAGTCGAGTGTTTTTTCGTTTAAACTGTCCCTTCAGACCTCAACACAATTCCTCCCGCGAGCTGGTAACCTTGCTAACCCTGCAGCCTGTGAATAAGTGAAACTATCCACACAACTCAGCACCTCCCTGCAGATATTTGTTTCATACCAAGGTTTTCTTTATACACAAATTGTTCTTGAACAATGTTGCACCGTATACAATATATCCACAACACTGTGAACTCCAGACCTTGCACATAACAATACCTTCCAGCCTCAGGAATACATTTTCTCCAACGGTGCCCACAATATTTCACAGATTTATTTCTACTGCTTTATAATAAACGGCATGGTACACTGGACAAATACACAACTGGACAGTCAAAACACTTCTCTTTATAGCTGCCACCTTACTGAATGCAACACTGCTCAAATGCACATAGCTAATGGTTACTAAATGTTGTATGAGTGATATGTATAGGCAGCCGTCCACTTCACATACACCGCTGTCTCTGTCTATGTGAGGTCCTGTTGTCCTTGAAAGTTTTCAGCATGTTTCTGACAAATCCCTGCACATGTTGTGTCCTTAGTGACTCCATTTTTTCTTCCCGCAGTCATTTGCCAATTTTACAGCTGCGTGATTGTCTGTTGTATCCGTTTTATATTTGTTAGCCTTATGTTTATAGTCATTTGTCCGTGAGGCAGCCTTTAGGTGATAGCCAAGGCTGAAAATGCTGCTGCTCCTACTTCATGCCGCTCCGCAGCACCTGATTGGCTGCGATAAGCATGACGCTGATGATGAAAGCAATAGCAAAGGCGCAAATCAAGCTCTTGCGAACACAAGTTTGCTTGACGGTCGGGCTGGAACCTGGGAACCAAAACAGAGGTGGGAGGGAAAGAAGAAAAAAAATTACCTGAAGGTCTATTGAATCAGGTGTAATTTAATGCTTGAAAGATGTCTCGATAGAAATTTCAGAATGAAATGAGCGCATCACAAAGCCTTTGAATTAGATGAACACAATTAAAAGGGATGAACACCCAGAGAAAATACGTTTTCACACCTGTACGGTGTGTAACAGCATCTAGATTGAAATGCTGATTGCCGGTTTGGAACAACAAACAAATGGATTGGCACCTGACTGGCATATTAAAGGATGCTCGAAACACCAGCGCTCAGAGAAAAGGTGTTGTATACTGGCAGAATCGTATGAAGTAAGAGCGAACGCAGCTATTGGGTTTTTAATCTTGTATTTTTATTCAAATAGAAGATTGTTCAAGCTTCTTAAATCTGATCTAGCTTTTTATTTATCTTTATTTTCTTCAGCCATCAGGATATTTTGCATTTCTGACAGTGACTTTTAAATGAAAGGTTCTCTGTGCAGTCTGTGTACGCTCATGGAGCTTCAGCACTGGTGAAGTTTATTTTTAAAAGTCTCCCTTCTGCAGACATTTGTAAATTTGCAAAACAACGGACAGAATATGCATATTAACTTTTGTATGATTCCATGGTATAGGAACAGGAAACAAGCAAAATGTCCATCTACAGTAGGAGACTGTAGATGGACAGTTTTATTATAGTTTACAATACTAACATACATAACTTAAAAAACTTGACAAACCACAACGCCCTCAGTTGGGACCTTTTGTTAAGAAATATCATTCACATAAACAGCAGAGGTTTTACGTTCTTCCTTACTGTCTATATCCACCTGGCACTCCCCGGGGTTCTCTATGTGGTTCTCCTCAGTCATGATGATATTCTCGATGTCTTTCATAGAAAGGTGATCGCAGAAGGTGTCGTAGAGGAGCCTCTTCAGCTCCTCCACCGTTAACTTCTGCATGTCACACTGGAGAAAGACACACATAACTATACGTTAACTTAGACATAGACGGGTGGACACAATACCGCACACATGCACAAACACTTACAGACAATATGTAGGCAAAAACTAATGTAGGAAAGGAATAGAACACAAGCAGCAAAAAACAGTGTATGGAAAAGCTCACTTAATTGTGATTCAAATATGGATTTATCAATTACAAAAAAAAATATATCCCTAACATGTACTGTAGAAGTGTGACACTTTTGTCTAAGTTGCCATCCAATCAAAATTACAAGCTGAATTGAATTTCCTATTCAAATAACATAATTTGCTTCAAAGTATTAATTGTGGGGAAGGTAATTCACTTCAGAAACACTTTTTGTTATATTCCATGGAATGCTCTTAACATCCCGATAGCAATGAATAAATTAAATGCTTTGACAATAAATACATAAAAAATGTCATCTGTGGAAGCCGTGGCGCGGTAAAAAGCACGACCAATTATTTTAAAATAACTGGATGGCCTACCTGCCTGTCAGCCTTCCATCTTATGCACAAACTTATCTCGTGCCCTCATTGGTCATGTGCACGTTCGTGTGTGTTGGAGGAGGGGCTCTGTAAGAAAGTCTGAAGGAAGGGGCAGATTTTTCTTCGGCTGCGTAGATTCAAATTCTAGTGCACTCAAGCTGGTTTCTCCATTCTTACCTACCCTACCTTTAAGTACCTGAGTTTAACATTATTCAATTAAAGTAGCTCAAAGCTCATGTTCTGAGTAAAGGAACTCAGTCCACCACTGGCATTATTGAAAATGTGTTCAATAACAAAATGAAAAATGCCAATCCAGTATCTGTGCAAGTTTGGAAAACTCATCAATGTTTCTGATTTCATGCAAAGCTTGGCAAGCGCTCACCAGTGTGCAGCACATGCTTGATATAACTTCACACTGATTTATATTGTTATCTTTGCAGCCTTAGCAATAGTTCCCTCTGGTATCTTGACATTATCTGCAGGTGTCTTTGGTTATGATTCATTTTTTATAAACTGACTGAACCGAATATTCCCACAAATCATCTATTTCACACTTGAATTTGGAGCCTCACTTTTGACTGCAACTCTGGTTTTTATCACGTACCTACAGCAAAGGCAGCTTAGATGAGCATCATCCCATTAAATCCATCCCACTGTCAAAGTGAGCAGTTGATTATCTAATGAAGCGTGTGTAAATAATTGAATATCAATTTTAAATCAAATTGACTTTAATGGCCTTAGTCTTAAGACTGTCGCCACACACAATGAGGCAAAGATATTAACACAAAGTCTGGATTCTTAAGGGAATCTCTCCCAGATTAAAATCTTCCCATTAATAACAACCCAGTGGACGTGGCAATTAAAAACTGGTTTGGCTTTTAAAGTGGCACACTAAAGGATTCTGCGCTCAGAGGTTTGCTGGGGCCGCTACTCTGCTGTCTATCTTCTTAAGAAGCACAACATGAGTGACTGAATAATGATCACCTTCCAAAATACAGAATCAAAATCAGTGCCGTGGAACTTATCTGGCAACCTAGCTGCCGTCAGCTTTGGGCCCAGAAGAGTGACAAACTCCTCAAAGTCCACCTGGCCATCGCCTGTGAAAATAACAAAAAACAATTGGTGTTTATTGCTGCTGGTTTGACTGCCTTCTACAGACCACATCTGTCTGCTGAAAGAGCAACCCAATCTCATGGCATTTCGTGTTCACCAACACGATTTTTAATCGATTGATTCGTGTTCACCAACACAATTTTCCCCTTTTTTTCGTGTTGCACAGCACGATTTTAAAAGCAATGTATTTCTATTGGTAGTCTCACGGCATTACGTGTTATAGGAAGCTGTGTGGTTCATAAAAACATGTTCTTACTCAATATCAAGCCACGATTATTGCTTTTATTTAAAATCGTATCATTTCGGACTTTTTTTGCCGTCTGTGAGGAAAATAAATTGGCCTGAGAGCCTCAGGATACTGAAATCTGTATTTTTTAAATCTTTTTTTCCTTCTAATTTGTTATTCTTTTCAAAATAACACACTGTTATTACTTTTATTGGTTTATTTCCATAATCTCAGGCTTTTTTGGCGTCCGTCAGGGTCAGGAACTGAATTTCAAAATAAAAATAACCGGAAACAGATGTAGGCCTTTAGGAGTTTAGGATGGCCAAAGACACTACACTACCCATAATTCCCAGCTATCGTTTGGGACTACAGTCCCCGTGATTAATGTTCAAGCTCTGGGATTGGAAGTTGGAGTGGCAGTGCACCAAGGTTACGCTGAACGTCAAACAGCT
>NW_011336424.1:11268-30397 GCF_000735185.1 Notothenia coriiceps | reverse complement strand
AGCTGGGGATTGAGCCCAAACAAAAAAAAAACCCACGAGGGTGAAAAAATGTTTGTACACCCGCTCCCTGGCGGGCCGTGGAGCTCAGGGCCGTTTCAGCTTTAGATCAATGGGACAAGTTCCTGGAGTCTGGCCAACTCTGACAGATAGCAGAAAGGAAAGAGCTTGCCTCTTCAAAAATGTGGGTTTTGTCACCGTGTTTTGTACCTCCAGCCACAGCAGAACAAGTATGATGAAATATAAGGGATAGTTTACAGTTTCACCCTTAAAGCCTCCAAAATATTAGATGTTCATGCAATGCTTCTTCTGTGTGGAGGGCGAGGCTGGGGAGGAAGGGGAGTAAAGGAGGATGGGGTGGTGTGCAGAGGCTCATGGGAGGCTCCTGATAGTGAAGCTCAACAAAGCAGCGGCTCGGCCCTCGGCTAATGATGGAGGTTACAGTTTAACAAAACGTCTGCTGGTGCTGACGGCCGATCAACCAGCAGCTCAGAAACACTCTGCCGGACATCAGGGGAGGGGGTCACTGCGAGGGCAGAGCGCCCCCCACTGGGAGGGACAGGACACTGCTCAATTACCATTTACTGGTCTTTAATATATTTAACCAATATGGCACCACTAAGACTCGGGCCACAGTCTGGAGGTTTTCTTCCAGTCCAGATCTGAGGGAGAGTCACTCCAGTAGGATTTGGAGTCATTGGAGTACCATAATTTAGTGAAAATCATAATAAATGAAATAATAGGTAAATAAAACACATGGAAATGTAAAGAGATCTATGTAAAATAAGACAAATAAGACATAAGTAATACATAAATGTGGAGTAAAAAGAAGTAAATAAAATAATTAAAAAAAAAAAAATTCTTATTGTATTTAATAATAAAATAAAAGTGTCACCATTAAAATAATGTATGGCCGTGTTGATTTACACACATGTATTCTCCTCTCATCCAAACCTGTATGTATTATTAAAGTATCAAGTATTTGTTCTACTCTAAAATATTTATATTGCATTGTGTTTTATCTTTTTTTATTCCTTATGCATATATTTTTCTTATTCCTGCGACGTACTTGAACCATTTTGTGTATTGCACTATTTTCATTGTACTTTTATGGGGAGTATATATTTTATGTTGCATTGGAGCAGTGATCGAAGTCATTCTTAACAAGTACAGGGGAGCAGTGTGGGGTCTACAAAATAGTCTATATAATGTCCTTAGTGTCCTTAAATAGTGTAAAAGTACATCCCCATTTCTTAAACATCAAAGATTGCATGTTGTTTGTGAGTCCATAACTCAAAGATATTCCCTGTATTTGGATAAAAAGTTGAGAAAAGCAGGATCTTACTTCGACAACCGACAACACATCCCGCCTTTTTTACCTTTACAACACGACTTCCTGTCTCTTGACTCTGACCCCTGGGCGTCGACAGGCCTCCTCCTCCTCTGCTGTCTATCATCTCTTAGATAACTCTTCCTGCCTCCCTCTCATATCAGCCTGGCACCTTGTAAAAAAGAAAAAGGGGACATGATAGTGAGGAAGGTCAGAACACAAAGAGGCCTCCATGTTGTGTCAATGAAAACACTCTAGTAACTTTAATCAGGTGGAAAATTCTTGCCTAATGTCACCCACCCTTCACCTTGTCATAAAGTTTGACATTTGGAAGAAATGTGTTGATTTATTTGAGTGTCTTTTCTGTGAATAGCTATCCAAACTGAGCTAGAACTTGAACCAGAGGTGTGAAATTAGAATTATAGAATTATATTCTGACCTTCTGATGCCAATTTTCGCCCAAAAAGGTGAGGATGAACTGAAAAAAAGTATTTAAATGTTAAATCTGACATTGCACAGTTGGACTATATATATTCTGATTGCAGGACAATATGTAGGAAAGAGCTGGGTAACGAAAATGTTCCTAGTTACTCTGGATAATTTACAGACCCTTTTTGTTTACTTCTGGAAGATAGTTACATCACGATGTAACACGTGTGCTTCTATTGGGCTCTGGTTTCAGACAGAGGGTGAAAAGAGGTGCTGCAGCACAGGCAGTATGAGCAAAATAAAGAGCTTTTTGAGCATTAAAGCATGGAGACATGACACAGTAGAGACACTAAATACTAATATGAACCTGAAAATGTGCATTATAGGGCCCCTTCGAGATCAAGTAGCAATTTTGTACTGCTTTGAATGCATGGATATTCAATTTACCTCCATGATGTTAGGAGCATGTTTACAATCTAAAATCCAAACACATGAAAGAAATCTCCGAACTAAACACTAATGTTTACCTGACTCTTTGTTTTCACTACAGGCAAATTAAAACATCACCATAGGTTAGGAAAAAAAATCATTTATTTAACATGATCAGCAGATCAGCCCACACACAAAGCATCAGACTCAAGTCAATGTCACTCACTTCCAGTATTTACAGATAGGCACATTCACATTCGGCGTCAGAGCCACAGCGTCTGCAGCAGGTCTGACCTGGGGCCTCTGATCCGGGGCCAGTTCAGTTAGCTTCCAACATCTAAAAGGTTTTAGGGACTCTGGTCTGGTGTCAGCAATAGCCCAATGTTTACCCTCCATGTCCCCCAAAAAACTGTTCCTCAAATGCACTTCTAGAGTGTTAGATGCACTTACAAGTGTACAAAATAACAGGAACGCCTGCTCTTTAGAAAAACTAAAACTCTGGAAGTGTTTTCTCGTATTCTGTTTAATCCACTTCAGTCAGTTGTTGTTTTTCCCTCCGATTTAGTAATAATGGTGGTTGTTACAAATGATGTGGGGTGTTCCTGTTATTTTTGAGCACTTGAGAAAACTTGTGTATATTTCATTCATCTTCACATCTCAGAGTGTTCTCCCTTTAAAAGGAAAGTTAATATGTGAACAAGAAAGTAGGAAAAAGTAATCCCAAATAATATTCACTTCGATTTTAAACTTGATGACGCTTTCTCCAATTTATTGAAACAATCAGAAAGCAAATTAAACTCCAAAAATGAAAAGTAAAAGAATGGGGACATTACGGACATGAATAAAAGAAAAAAATACCAAAGAAACAATAGTGTAAAACAATGAAGAAAAATAACAAAATGTCCGACCAGTTTGTAATAATATAGGCGTAATTTTAGCAGTGCTATCACTCTAAACAGCTTGGAAGAACAGGGCACTTATAACAAAGTGCTCAGTTTTAACTAAACCAATACTTATTTTAAAAGGAGACTCGGAATAGCAGAGACAAGCCAGGGAAGTACAAACACGGGATCTAAAGCAGAAAGATAATTCTCTAAAATAGTCTCTGAATAATCTTCATGTTCAGGAGAGGCGAGGGGGTGCAGCAGGTTGTTAATGAACGAGGGCTGAAGAGGAAATGGCACCCGTAGAAATAACCCATCCCGACGTAAAGAGGGTAAACTAATGGAAGGATAAATAAATAGTCTTTTTTTTTTTTAAAGGGGTTTGGTGAAGCTGAAGATCTAACTGGGTGCTTTTTTCCCCCCTCTGTGGTGACTCCATCTTGTTTCAGAGATATTTACACTTTGAAAGCAACTCAATCTGGGTTTAGCACGCCCATAATGCTACTTCGCAACACTGAAGGTTCCCCCGAAGTCCATGAAGAAACGCAGCATGTCAGTAGGTTGTCTTTGACCCGCACCACAGAGAGCACGAGGGTTACAGTCAGTCCTATTTTTACTGTCCTGGGATCAGACTCCTCCAAGTCCTCTGTGGTGAAAACGGGTTCTCCTGAGAGCAGAACTGACAGGAAGCGAGTGCGGGATGATGGGAAGATACTAACGCAGCTCAGTTATGATGTGAGAGCAGCAAGTCACCCTGACTGAGAGGAAGTGGTCTTTTTGTGGACAGAAGATAACATGCAACAGAAAGACATTTGGACCAGTGTTCCTAAACCTGGAAGTGCAGCAAGACAAATCCCAGGAGCAAATCCTGTTAATTGATTTAATATCGAGTTAGGTGACAATTTCATCTGCTTAAAAACATGTGGGCACAAAAGATTCCCTTCAAACAGCAATGGAAAACGGTGCGGTCACTTTTCTCATCCAGGTACTAAGTAAAACAGGGCAACCAAATATTAGAGCATTGCTGCAATTTGTCTTCCGATTGGATGGCGATATACTAGTTTGGAATAAACTATAGGATGTTTCTATTGGCTAACATCTGCCCAGCCAAAAGGTCTGATGGAGATCACACAGAAACGGGAAACTCTTAACTTATGTTAAAAACCCCATCAAGACAAACTTTACCTGAGCAGAAGTCCAGCAGACTAACAGTAGGTGTGCAAGAATGTTAAATCTTCAATCCCATATTAGTGTTGCTTTCTTTTAACAGTAGGTACTTTACAAACCAGCAAGTGAAGTGGATAGAATGACAGTTAAATCACTGACGGGTCATTGCAAAAATATTTTCCCGCAATAGTACATTTGGTGTTTTATCATCCTTTATTAAAATAGAAATTGGAAATATAGAGCATCAGTTAATGTGGCGTGATGAGCTGCTGAACGGGAACAGTCGTGAATATCGGCACAGACGATCCTTCCTGTATTTCGGTTTCCGTACAGTTCATGCATCCAAAGATGGAATTTCAACCTGCTCGCTTTTGTAGAACTCTCCAGTCTTGCCCTCCCCTCTTCCATCTGCTCATATGGGGGGCACTAGACCCTTCCTCTGCTTATGAACTCTTTGTAAAAAATAACTCTTGAACTGTTCTTCTGCTCCGTCTACCATCCACGGAGCGATGGCGAGGACACAAAGCTTCATCACTTCCTGTCCTTCGGCCCTGCTGCTGATAACGTAAAAGTTTAAATATAGTTAAGCTGATGTCTGAGCACTATAAGCACGCTGGGCTTCCAACTTCACATACGAACTTTTGAAAATATGATATCCGTTGATAAACTATGACAACAGATTCCCCCCATAACCCCAGTTAGGTCACACATCAGGACTCATTTCTCTTCGGGCTGCTCTTCATCCCCACTTTCATCATCCTCCTCCAGTTCTTGGTTGTGGACGCCCCTCCCCAGGAGGAAACAGCAAATGAGGGAAGAGGGCGAGACGCAGGAAAAGCACACACACTTCTATCTTCCTCCTGCTTCCTCCTCCACCGAGTGTTCTGCAAACAAAAGTCAAAAGGTGCTACTCTGCCCCAGCTGCTGCATCACCCCCACCCCCCCCCTCTTCCTCCAGGTGGGGTGTGTCTGTGTAAACGTCTCTGACCAGGAGCACTCTGGTGAGCAGACTCTCCAGGATCTGTCTCTCCAGCGGCGTGGAGCTGAAGCGCAGCGGGTCGTCGGGACCGCACGAGGGGTCCGGCTGAACGTAGAAGACGTCGAGACGCTCGCGCAACAACGACGGGCTGCAGGGGGAAATAAGGGGGGGGGGGAAGCAGATGAGGATGAGAAGGTGGTGACAATAAAAAGGAAAGAGATGCATACAAGCGAAGGATAGGAAGGGTGTAGAAAAGAGGTGGGGGCCAAGAATTTATATTTCTGAATATCTTAAATAATTGAGAAAGAAGTGACAACTGAGATTATTTTATTTAAGTCCTCATATTTAAATAAGTCAACATTGTAGTTCTGGATGTGAACAGCAATGAGTTCTAATCACAGGACTGAGGGACACACTAACTCTAGCTTTCCACAGGTTACAACTGTATCATACAATGAATGCTTGATATGCAGTAAAATAACCATTAGCTGCTGCAGCCAGACTAACGATATAAATACTCCCGGAAAGATCTCCAGCATGAGATTTGTGTCATTGGTTTTATTCCCCTCCTCCGTTCCTCTGGATAAGATCCTCAGTAAAGACATTGAACGCACCACTTGGATCTGTAGAGGTCGTACAGGCGAGTCTCGTTCTTCTTCACCGGGCAGCGAGCAGACGAGTCTCCCGAGTCCTCGTCTGCTTCAAAGTCCGGACCGCCGTCCTCTGAACTCCGCTTCCTCTTCCCTGTTGTTTGCACTGAAGGAACAAAGGATGAAGGTAAAACATTTAGGATTTTCTCGATCGAAGATATGAGCTTCCAACAGTAACTAGAAAAAAACCAACTTTTTCATTAATGGCTGCCGTTTAAGAGATGACGCCAATCCAAATTGCACATTTTCCCCGTCTCATTACGTCAAATGTTTACGCGGCTATGGACAACCTTTCACAAATGTACATTCCCAAAGATATTGAAGTGACTGTTCATTTGTATATATTGATTGTTGTGCTTTTATCTTAACGTGTGCATATGTAAACATTTGTCTGTTGATATGTATATTTATATATATTTGAGTGAAGATGCTTCAAACACAAAGAAAATCACGTAACTAAAAAATGTACAATTAAAAAAGCTGGATTGCTTAATTGCTGCACACCGTGCTGCGATGCAAGTGTCCTCATATCTATAAGTATCAACACTGTTGTTCAGAATGTGAACAGCAAATCACAGTATAATCATCGGACACAAACATCTGCACATTAAAGGTAGGGTAGGTAAGAATGGAGAAGCCAGCTCGAGTGCGCTAGAATTTGAAAAGTACGCAGCCGGGAAAAATCTGTAATTTGTATTTGGGATTGTGGGAAACGGTATTGTATATATATATATAGATATATATATATATATATCTCTATATATATATATATATATCTATCTGGGAAACGGTATTTCGATCTCTCCGTCTGTACACACAAACTGAAAGATTGACAATAAAGTTGACTTTGCTGCATGTCTCACCACTGTGATCCTGAGAGAGGGAAGGCACGCGGACGCACACGCTGGTCTCCTTGGTGACAGGATGCACGGTGTCGGGGCCGTACACGTTGGCGAAGGACAGGCGGAGGTGCTGCTCCACGGTGCGCAGCCCCAGGTGTTTGGTGTTGAGGTAAACCAGCGAGCGCAGCAGGGCGTCCGGACTCTGCTGGCCGAGCTGCCGGCTGCTCCACAGACTCTGCTCCTGCACCCGGCCCCACAGCGAGCCTGAGGGGGAAACAAGGAAACATCACATCTTTAGTCTGGAGAGCGGTGTGCAGGATCCAAGGTGGACATTAGGTGCGGGGTAAAGGAATAGTTATGCACTTTAATAGATTTTATTTGTGCAGGACATTATGAAATGCAGCCATTTAAAAGCATTTATTTTAACTCATACTTTTTGACCAGGTGTAACAAAATCCCAAACACTTTAATAGTAAAACAAACAAGTGTATTAAAGTAAAATCCCTTCAATTGTATATAAAAAAAAAAGGGAAATCTCCCCCCATAATTATATATAGTCAGTTGTCTTATTCTGTAAATGCAGCATTTTTTAAAATTTTTTATATCATCTCTGTCCCTAATTTTTCCAATGATTCAACACTACATACATAGGTTGTTAAANCAGTTTGAAGGAAGCCATGCTGCATCCAAGACATAAGTGGACATATTTGGATGTTCTCTCCTCTCTACTTCCTGGAGGATTTTTGTTTTTTAATAAAGCTCCAAATATGTCCACTTATGTCTTGGATGCAGCATGGCTTCCTTCAAACTGAGGATGACGAGATCTGGATTTAATTTGATGGACAACAACTGTCTAACCCTACATAGACACATAAGACACACATATACACACACATAAGACACACATACACACAAACAACAGTGTAACCTTGACTCTGACTGGTGGGGAGGCAGAGTGGGGGGGCTTGGATTAAGTTAAATTTAGGCTGAACAGAGAGAAGCCGTGTGTACAACAATCCCTTCAGCGCAGAGTCATCATCTACACTTTTTCAAAAAAGCCAACTGGTTGAGATAACACACACACACACACACACACACACACACACACACACACACACACACACACACACACACACACACACACACACACACACACACACACACACACACACACACACACACTGGCCCTAGCAATTAAAATGTCTTAAATGCGCTGCTGGTTTATTTGGTGGTGGTAGCTGTGGCCTTTAAAACACTGAAGGATAAATAAACAGACAACACATTTATGTTTCTCACATAAAAAAAAACTGNNTCTTCCCCTTCACTGCATCTTCGGCTTTACTCCTTAAGAAATCTGCGAGCATTACAGTACTTTCAAAAAAAGCTGCAGTAAAAAGCTTTGGGGTTTCCCTGAGCCATTAAATCTATTACCAGAGCAATAAATAAAAACACCTCAGCTGCCAAAATGTAGTTTTACTGACCTAATCACCTCTGTTCACATGAAAGGAATGAGAAACATGAGAAGTATGATAGCTGAAAGAGGTTTTAAAGTGTCTGCAGCTCTGTGGTGACAGTGAGCTCGGGTCACGTAAGGTCACTGAGGTTTAGAGCAGAGTGAGGAGAGGATTTTCACATTAGTGTCAATGTGTTTGTGTCCTATCGTTAACCCCCCAAAGAGACAGGTGAAAACATTGATTTCAACCTCACATTTTTTCCATTTGAAGCATTTTTAGAGTCATGATGACTGTACATGCAGGTGTCAGCCAGGTGCATTGTGGGCACTGGGTCCTTTCCCTCACCACCTGTAGGTGTCCCTGCAGAGCTGACCGCCCCTCACACATTTCTGTCATAAAGCTGTCCCCCTCCTGTATCTATGGACAATCAAAACAAGCCCCCCCCCCCCACTGCACACTGTACTAATGCTGCAACATTACATCATGTGTAGTATGGGAGGAGGCCCTCTTTAAATCCAACAAATGACTTCATATATCGACTAGAGGAGATTTGATTTGACTTATTAAGAATTTGTTAGATTTCTTTTGTCAAGTCAATCAAACAAAAAGTGGGTTTTCTTGTCCTGTGACACTACATATTTTGTTGTTTTATTGCTTATTTTTTAATACAACATTCCAAACAAAAATGTTCCCTCCTCAAAATAGGCAATTAAATAAGTAAAAAATAAATAATGAAAGTTTACATACCGTATTTAAATGTACTTTTAACAAATGTATGGTGGAAATGTATCCTTAGAGCACATTTCATTTTAAAGTGCTCAATAAAAACATATTATATGTCAACATACAGCTAAGTGAATAGACTTTTAAAATACTAGAATAAAGGTAACAGTGCCGGTAAAAGTTATTTCATAACAATTGAATTTTTTTTTTTGATTCGCGGTTGAGATTTCTGATGGTCTTTATTCTCTTGCTGACCAGTTTGTGAACTAAACATTGTTTCTTTAAAATGATTAAGCGTTATTTATTATTATGAATTATATAACGGTAGGTAACAAGCGCCTGTTGAGTCCTACATCACCTCTCTGCTGTTATTACTTCTATACATGTGACAGTGTAATGGTGCTGAGAGCGTGGCCGTGGCAACGCTTTATGATTTATTCTTTCATTATTATTGTGAGCAAACTATTTGCAGCGTATTCTTCTTCTTTAAAGGAGGTATTATTGACTGGTCATTTTAAGTTTGTACGACTTGTTGTGTAAGTATGGGATGTAATGATTCTGGAAAATAAACTTCTAGCTGTGTGAAGACAGGCATATCTCAAGATCAAAATGAGGGTAAAATGTGAAAAATACATAACAGTTAAATAAATACAATTCCTAAAAGTGTGTCTAAAAAAAAAAGTCAGCACTCCCTTTTTTTNAGGCCCTTGGTGGATTTAATTTCGGCCCGCAGGGTAATTTGTAATTACTATTAGATCTGGCCCGCCGGTATATTGCACGCACACCTTCACTCAACCCTGAGGGTTTCCTCAGCTCAGAGCCTGACCCCAAACATGGATGAACTTGCACCTGAGATGAGATGCCAAGTATCTGTCTTGAACTAGCATCACAGAGCAGCCCACTGAGTTTAATGGATGTTTCCTTCTGCCCTTTTTTTCTCAGGACAACAGGGCATGTTTGGTTTTTTCTTTGAGGGAAATAGTTTTTTTGAAGCTGTTGTCGGCCTGTGGAGAAATGTACTCATAAGAAATGACTCCGGAAAAGCTGCAGATAGAGCCATAAGAAATTAATGCAACTGATTATTTAATGTTTAATGTTGTTTTTGTAGGCAATAATTTAAGCTTTGTTAGTTCCAGGTTTAATATGTGCAATAAGTTCATTTCAATAAGTTTTGCAATAAACATTGAACCCTCGACTAGTACCCATTTTTTTATTTTGGCCCACTGTGTATTTGAGTTTGACACCCCTGATCTAAACTGTATAAAATGCAGTCAGAGGTTTTGACAGTCGGCTACCAAACCAGAAAGGTTTCTGTGAAACAAACCGACTTCTTTCCATGAGCCGCGGCCCGGCCTCAGAAACAGATTCATCACACTCCTGAAATACATAAGGAGAGCCTGAGGTATTTGTGCTGTGGGCTGAGTGTGAATTTGTGAGGTGATTAAGGGCTAAAAATAACCCGCTGTCGGCCCGGGGCTGCAGACGAGAGACGACTCTCTTCCTGTGTTCTCCACCACGGGGCCAAGAGGGGCTTTATAGGGGCCACAAGTATAAAATGGGTAAAAATCACCAAAAACAAACAAACATTGTAATGTCCACAGGGGCTTAATGGATTTGTTTCCCTGATCTTATTTAGTTCTAAAAGAGAGCAACCACATGTTCCCCATGATAAATAAAGTATTCTGATTGTGTTTATGGGGGTTCACACAAAGGTTTATATAGACCATTTATTTTTAAATGTTTCAATGAGATTCAAGATTCAAAGACTTAAGATGCACATTAGCTGCAGAGCCGTTTTGGAAATCATGAATCCCAGGCCCTTCTGAAAAATGCAACATACATAAAAAATTGAGCTATGAACAATATATAAAATGCAATTACTAAACATGTCCAAACTGACATCCAAATTAAGATTTCTCGATTTGTTTGTGTTGACAAAAATAGTCTCTCTTGGGAACAGTTCAAGTATCTGCTGCTCCCAAAGCTTTAGCAGTGTTTTGTTTAAAAATGTATTAAAAAAATTGCCAACAAATAATCTAAGTGCTGTTATATCGAAGCTCCAGGTGTCAGACACAATGGCAGTGTTACAATCCCGTTTCTTAATAAGTCTAATGCTGTGATGTGGGGAGAACATACTGAGGGAGAAATGTGTAGTTGGTAGTATATTTGGATCGGAATAACTCATATGTATTGACCCGTGTTCACTACCGGGGGTAGGTCTGCACCACTGTGTGACCTTTGACCTTTCTGACCTCAACACATCAGGTTCAAATGGCTTTTATTTAAAAAATATTCTGAAGTTATGAATCAAAGGAGTTCTGCAGTGTCCCTGAGAAGCATTGAGCCTGTTTGGCCCTATTTGGTGAGTGAGTGACGGGTGGAGGCCTCCGTCAGTCTACCAACAGATCCCCTATCAGATCCACTATCTTCTCCCATCACTCTTCAGCCACTGCAACCAAGAGCCAGCACTCATGTAGCCTGCTGCTGTCAGACTGCACGCCAAATATTCCAGATCTTAATGCTCAGCCCTTTTTTCACAGTGAAGAATGAAGACTTAAAACACATTCAGTTTAAAAACCAATCAAGAGGTGTTGTTCCCCATGTTTACCCCTTAGCTTATAAAGAGAGTGAGCAGGGACGCCCTACTACAGCTGTGTTAAATAGTTTTATTTAGAAATGGACAATAACATGCAACTTTTTGAGTTCAGTCAGACAACTCACTTGTCTCTTATATGTTTATTAGAAGCAGCATATAGTTTGAGTTTGGCGTCTAGGCTCGGGCCTCATCACTCCACAGATTTACAAAGAACATTGAGTGATGATTAGATACTGTAACTATCCCCCCGAGCCTACAGGTGGAAGCAGGGGTGGTGGTGGGGCAGGCAAGCAGCAGCACGTGAACGCGTCAGCAATGTGACAGGGCAGCAGCATTAGCGAGGCAGAGGCAGGCAGATCGGGCAGATTAAAGTGGACCTATCATGCTATATTGGAAAAATATATTGTAGGGCCATACCTATACAAAACATGTCAGTGAAGTTTTTTGCTTAAAATACCAAACAGTTCACCCATTGTAGCCATGCCTCATACTGCTCAAACCCCTCTTTTGCAGCCCTGTTAGAGAAACACGGATTTCGGGTCCTTAGCTTGAAAAAAAAAAAGAGGAGGCGGAGCTAATGCCTGATCAGAATTCTAACGGAGATAAAGTTAAATTCTGCTGTGATAAAACGCCATCCTGTTCTAAACCACATCAAGGATTATTTCTGAAACAGTATGGAGCTCAAATGCTTTTTCTCTTGCAGGTTTATCACAAGGTGAGTTCCTTTGTTTATTTCCTGCTTTCTAAACACATGTGCTCTCCAGTACAGGTTAGCTCTGACTGTTAGCGAGGCTTGCTAATGTAAACAAACATGAGATCACGTCCAAAACACGCCAGGCATTTTTTTTTTGATAGCAATTTTCTGTGGGTCCGCTGCCGATTTGACGTCAGTTCGGATGGAATCTGTATCCGCTCGTTGTACCCCTGTTTTTTAGAGATTTGGCTACGGAGGAAAAGAGAGAGGGTTTCATTTTCTGACGCTGCGTGAGTTCCCCGACGCACCGGGGACACATATTTATGTATTAAGACATCACAAAGTGCATTTTGCATGATAGGTCCCCTTTAAATAGAGCAGCAAGTTTAGGAGATTGTGTTTGGTTGGTTGTAAGAGAGACGCGTCATGTGTTAATGTATCCTTGGTGCTCGAGTTGACTGCCTGAACTAAATCGCAGGCTTCGCCCCATTTGTGTTGAATATGGGAAACAGGAATGTTCAACGCAACAACAGTCCATTCTTAGATGCCTTTTTCTTCTAACTATTTTCAGGCTCCACTATCAGGTTCAGGTTATTTATTAGTGCCCGTAGGTAGATTTAGTTTGCAGATAAAAAGGCAAGGGATCCATCCTGACACACATTCTCCAAACAACACAGACAACCGACAAATCTTTATTATATGTAATTATATTATTACAAAATACTTTTTTTACCATGCCCCATTACATAAAAACACTGGTACAAACATGGGCGATGGAAGTTGATAAATAAATAAACATCCGTGTGATACTGCTACGAGTTAACCCTTTGTGCGATAGCTGCCGGTAAAAAGCTGTTTTTATACCGCCTTGTTCTACACTTTGGGACATCTAACCTCCTGAAGGTAGAAGCTTGAATTCTGAGTGCAGAGGGTGGGAGTCATCATTCAATATAGAGCTGGATAACCGCTGTAACTGCCTGAGGTTTATGAGGGTCTCCAGGTTTAGCTGTGGCTCACCAATCAGTCTGCTAGACCACTTCATGATCTGAGTACTCTTAGTGTCAAGTAACAAAATGTTGCTTATAGTACTGGCTATTCAAATAATATAACTAATATTAGGCTGAGGTGAAACCCATATCACAAACAGGTGTATTTTTAAACTTTGATTCCTTCCACTCTACAGTATTTCACTTTACATTAAGTTCTTCTTCTTTGCAAATGTACATAGTTTATGTATTTCTGCATTTCACTTGTACTATTTTTTTATGTTGTTTTTTTTCCGTCTCAAGCATATTGTATGTTGCACTGTTGTTTGAGCTTGGGACAACTAACTAGAGCTATTGTGGATATGACAATCTGTTTATGAGTGTGTTTTTTATCTGTAGCCGTGTTGATGCCCGCTTTGCCCAACGTTCAAAAGGTTTCCCAGCAGCTGTTCATTCCCCCCCCCCTCTCATGTATCACACTGTGTTGTTAATTATCTCCGCTCTTTACAGGGTGACTTTGTGAGAGATGTTTGACTCTCAGGTGCGAGACTGACATGTCCGTCTCATTTGAATTATTCCTGGATGTGGTTATTGAAGTGGGCCTGGTGTCTTTGGCTCAGCTTCACATTGTGGGGGTCAGAGGTCAAGGAGTCTACAGAGAGAGTGATGCCAAAGAAACCCTCCTGATGTTAATGTGGGCCGAACATCACTTCATCATTTATATAGACCTGACCTGAAGAGCAGACAGGAGGAAAATAAAAGACAATTTTGAAATGAATTTTCTTAAAGATGCCCTTTTTATACTTTTTGGGGTTTTCCCTTTCTTGTAGAGAATTATTATATTCTCGTGGGTACATAGTTTTATCTTGAGGCGGGGGTTTTCGCTCAGCTGATATCAGCTGCCTGTGAAGACTGAAGATGTGACCTTTTTAGTTTTTATTTCTTATACGAAAGGTTTTGTCCTGTGAGTAATAACCGTGTTTCTCCCTCCAGAGAACCGGTAGCTGGAGGGCGGGTAGAAATCCTGACGATAGAGGAAACATCCGGAAGAGACTTCATCATCGAACGAGAAGCCTCAAAGACTCAGTGCATTGAGAGAAACGTATGTTCAAAAACACAGCCCATCTTTAAGTGACTGTTCTGTTATGAGACAAAAGACCTCAAAGACAAATTGGAGAAAAAAGTTGGGCCTCTTTTGCTCAAAGTTTCAGGTAAAGTCACAACCTCAAAAGTCCTCAGAAAGTGTTAGTTCACTTCATACACAATTTAAAATTATTAAAGGGCATTTTATTATAATGTAAGATGATTGATTTCATTATCATTGTTATCAACAGATACTTTCATTTTGAAGGCAATAATGATGTTGTTGTTTTAACTAAATATTTATATATTTTTTAATAGTTCTAAATTGGTTTCATCTTTGCCTCTTGGGAATTAGTACTAACACAATAATGTAAAAAATGTAATTTAAGTATAAAAAGCAAGCATGTACTTTTTTTGGCTGAGGCCTCAATTACAATTAACTTATTACCATTTGAATTTTATCCGATTAAACCTTCAAACTAGATAGTGTTTAGTCAAGTCTACAACTCAGCATCTTTCTCTGTAGGATCGATAATGATGGAACATTTTAATAAAAGCGAGAACAACAATTATGGTACAAAAAATGTGTTTATTTACTAACAGTTTTGTAAACATTTGAGGTAAATTAACATTTACATCAACTTGTTCTTACAAAAGAATCATTCATACACAAGGCACTTCTCTTGTTTAAGACAGCATTGAGACAGGTTGCTGTGAGATGGTTTCCTCCTGACGAGCCGCAGAAATCTCGCTCTGCATGAAACGTAAGAGGAGAGAGTTTCCCAGGAGTCACGGGGAACGACGGGCCTTGAACACAACATCCAGTCAGGAGTCCCGTCTGTGAGAACAAACTGCGTGAACACAGAAAAACACCCCTCTGTTTATTCTCTCTCTCCCAATGTAGTTTTAATTTGTTATCTTCAGACTGATCTGAGTTTGAGATGAATACGTGTTTTTGTTAATACTGCCTTCTCTGTGAGGAGCCATTTTGTTTTAAGACATTTCTTCCGTTGGGGATCATGGAGATTGGCAGTTTTCTCGTCACACTCTCTCTCACGCCCTTTCTTTCTCTTTCTCTCTCTCTCTATACTACTACTACCAATACCAGCATCGTAGAACAGCAATTTTTCTTTTCCTAAATGTGCAAATCTTTATCAACTACCAAAATGTAAACTTTAGGGATCAAAAACAAATGCAGATAACAGTTTTTTTGTTGTCATTTTGAACAAGAAACATGGATTTGGAAAGGCTGCTTTTACTCATGCGCTGCGTCATTTCAGCAAGATGAGACATTATACCGATATGGGTACAGATACTCTTACACCATATAGTACCATCTTTTTGTAACCCCCGTCCCCAAAAATAATAAAAATTAAACAGCTGGTACCACTTTGCTCTTTCTCCAGTGTATTAACCTGTACCTTAACTTCAGGAAAAGTGTTTTTCCATAAAATGCACAAACATCTTAATACTTAATCGCTTTGTTTTGCCTTGTGAATGCAAAATGCCCGAGGAATTGACTTTTTACTTTAAATGTTGACCAAGAGGTGACTCACAGAGTGAAACAGTGGGTTAAGTTGTCTGGTGTTTGGGAGTGACCGCACAGTGACAGAGACACGACTGCTGCTCAAACTGTGGGTTTCTAAAGATCTCTGAATTAAGATGAACACAACAAAATAGAAGCTGTTATGGTCGACTGCGTTTGTATTTCTGACTACAACAAGTATGCAATTTCCGAGTAATATTAAATAAATAAAAATAGCACTTTTCAGAGTAAAACCAATGATGAAATGAGTGACGGTGAAACCCCCAAACTTGCTCTTAATATTTTGGTGTGATGATTAAAAGGGGGGAATGTTAAAATGTTAGTTTGAAGTCTTTTGTCTGAAAGAATAAGGACAATATTGTTTTTCTTTATATTAGATAATGGCTGCCATGAAGTTGTATAATATCTTAAAGATAGTTTGAAGGCAATATCTCTTTGTGCAGTTAGTAGAGAGATGCCTGAAGGCAACGCTGACAGAGGAAGGCTTTTGTAAACTAACAGCAATGTGGAAACGTTTCGATGTCTGTTATTGAGAATGTAGTGCTTGTAGTTACCCAGGTGCATTCTGGGAATCAAAGGGATTACTTTACCAGCAGGTTTGACCCATATCCCGTCCACAGTATGCTGAGGACTCTGGGAATACCACATCAGTCCATTGCTATCCATTTAATCTCAATTAAATATGTATTGTCTCTGCAGTGGATCATGGGTAAACCAAGCTAGCCAGCGTTGCCATGAGGATCTCTCGGTGAATCGGTGAGTTGTAGGGCTACATATGCTGGCATGCACAGGGGACACAACACATGTAATGTTTGCTGATGATATTTCTTGGTGCGTGGGCAAAAGACCTTCTAGGTCAGAGCCAAACGCTGGACCGGGCAGTCTGCTGCAGATTAAACTGTGAAACCAGAGGGAAATGAAGAACAAGCTTTATAAGCAAATTGTCTGGCGACACATGGAATAACTTATCTGTACAACAATGCCAGCGACCTGTGCCTCCTCCAGATAAAATAAAATTATCCAGTCATTGTTTTTGACAAATGATCATTTTCATTTGTAGTCCTTTGGGCTCAACAAAAAAGAAAGGAAAAAAGGAAATAGAGAAACTCCATGAGATCTCCCCCCCTCCAAACCAAACACGTTGGTGAGATGTGTCCATTTTGATGCAAAACTATGACATCACAATGTCTTTCGCTCCACCAATCCCTGTGAGCTGAGCCTTCTGACTTCATAAGCACTGCATGGTCACATTTGATGTGCATAAATTAAGACAATCCAAAAAAAAAAAACCTACTCTGCAACTCACCGATTGCACTAAATCAACGACTGCTGCTGCTGGTCAAGTCATTTCACATTAAACCTTTTTTCTGCTTCCCTGTCTTCTGTCACCTCGCCTTCTTTTGGTTTTCCGTTTTTTTTTTGCAGGTGTGGGATTTTTATCTCTGAGAATCACTGTATTTTGGGGGTTTGGAGGAAAAGGAGGGTTTCAGGGACATGAAAGGGAGGAGGAGGTTTAGATGGCCAGGTCACTCGGCCGGGCCCGGATGCTGCTGCTCTTGCTGGCCCGACTGAGCCGCCGGGGGTCTGTGACCATCACTGGGGGCTCGTGCATCTCCACAGTGGTGGTGGTGACGGACCCCTCCTCCTGATCGCTCCTTCCCCCCCCGCTCCAGCTGCCAGCGTTGGACACCGTGCCCTGGCTAATGCTGGAGGAGGAGGCGGCGGTGGGGTTGTGGATGTTGGATTTACTGGTGGTGTTGCTGGCTGGAGGAAGCAGAGCTGCGTCCACACTCTGCTGCTGCTCCTTGTCAATGGAGGAAGAGGAAGAGGAGGATGGGGAGGGGGACGTGGCCTTCATCTCCAGAGTCTGCTGCTCGGTGGCCAGGTTGGCCCAGTTCTGCTGCGCGGCCAGCGTGTGGTTGTTGTTGTTGCTGATGTAGTAGAGGGAGGAGGGGGAGGGCTCCTCCTGCTGGAGCTCCTCCATCTTGAACTCCTCCGCTGAGGGCACGGCCGCCGGACCCAAGAAGGCACCGCTGCCCCCCGTCACATCCGTGTAGTTGGGGGGGTAGCTTAGGCTGGAGGGGGCAGTTCTGGAGGCCGAGGGCAAACACTTGGGCTCGGCGATGTTGACGCTGCGCAGCGACTTTCGGTCGGGGGGCGACTCTTTCCTCATGCCCTGTTTAACTTTCTTCCATCCAAGGTGATAGATCTCTAACAAATTCAGCAAAAGAGACACGCAAGCCACCACAAGCATAAATATAATAAAAATAGTCTTTTCCGTGGGCCTGGATATGAAGCAGTCCACGGTGTTGGGGCAGGGCCAACGCGCACACTTGTACAGGGGCCTCAGCTGGAAGCCATAGAGGAAATACTGGCCCAAAATGAATCCCACTTCAAACAGGGTCTTGAAAATAATGTTGAACACATAAGTACGCAGCAACGCGCCTCTGATACGGATTTTTCCGTGCTCGTCCCTGATCGGCCGCTTCTCCTTCTTGCCGCCACCTCCCCCTCCCCCTCCCCCTCCTCCGTTTCTATAAAGGAGTTCTTTCTCCTCCTGAAACCGCTGTGCTTTGTGCGACTCGTCCTCCTTCTCTTTCCGCTTCTCCTCCATGCGGACGATGTGCAGCACATGGCCCAGGTAGATGAGGGTCGGCGTGGACACGAAGATGATCTGCAGCACCCAGAAGCGGATGTGCGAGATGGGGAAGGCCTCGTCGTAGCAGACGTTCTCGCAGCCGGGCTGCTGCGTGTTGCAGGTGAAGTCGGACTGCTCGTCGCCCCACACCTCCTCGGCCGCGGCCCCCAGCACCAGGATCCTGAAGATGAAGAGGACGGTCAGCCAGACTTTGCCGATGACCGTCGAGTGCTCCTGAGCGTTCTCCAGCAGCCGCCCCAGAAAGCTCCAGTCGCCCATGCTTCACGATTTCTAGCCTATGGAGAAAGTACAGGCTGGAGGTCAAAGAGAATGGGAAGGGTAGGAAAAGAAGAAATGAAGTTAAAAGAGATGTGTGTGAATCTACTCTCAAAGTTCAACTAAATATTAATCATCAAGGCCTTACCCCCGATCTACACATGTGGACACACACATAGACACATGGAGGACGGTGGAGGTGACGACTAAACTCCAACATGTTTCTCTTTTTCATAAAACGCTTAGCAGAACAAGGTCTTTATAGAAAAACTGCTACGTAGGCGTCGGATATCGATAACAAATCTAAACACAGCATTCACACACAGACGCTTTTTGGCAGCTATTTTACTGTATAGGCCAGCTGTTTGACCGAACCCTGGTTCACTCTCCCTTTCTCTCTCTCTCTCTCTCTCTCTCTCTCTCTCT
>NW_011336424.1:0-11066 GCF_000735185.1 Notothenia coriiceps | reverse complement strand
ACACACACACACACACAGAAACAAATACCTACACACACACACACACACACACACACACACACACACACACACACACACAGAAACAAACACACACACACACACACACACACACACACACACACACCACTCTCGCTGCCTGTCAACTGTAACACTAAAGCCACAGGGATCAAATAGAAGTACTTTACTGTAATTACGAAATATAAAGATAATACGATAGTGTATGACTGATTCTGCTTTGAGAAATAAGCAGTTTTTAAGTTTTTAAAAACACCAAATGTGGATATTGTAAATTAAAAAGATTTGCATTGGTCAATACCAAATAATCTTCAAATCTTTTTTTGGTTAAATCAATAACTCAGTCTTTAAAGTCTCATACAAATCCAAGTTAATGTCTTTAAATAGCTTCAATTGTTAGAACAGTCCCAAATAAGTTCATAAAAAAGAGAAAATAGGCATTTTAAAAGCTGAATCCAGAACATTTTGCCAGATTAATAACTATTAATATACTATAATATAACTATAACTATAAATTAAACAATTATTAATCTACTAATCAACACCTTTTTTTTGCACTACATCTGAAATATAATGTCAAAGATTTTATACTAAGTAAACTAAGTTTGTACAACAACATTTTCAGTTTTTGGTAAATCAAGTTAGTCTTTATGGCTACATATATATTCTCTGTCCGCTTATGGAATATGCATTTGATAAATGTGCTAGGAGAAAGGTAGGGCCTGTTGCTATCCTTTACATATTTTAAACACGGAACAAATAATATTCATACAGCAAATTCAACACACAGAGGAGAAACTTACTAAAATATTCTTGAATTAAAGGTAATAAATCCATCGACTAGGGCTCACAATATGTATGACACCTGGAAGAGAAAGAACATTAGTCATTGGACAGAAATTAATTTCCTTTCTTTAAGGCTTTGAGTTTAAATAAAACTGAGTACATAAAACTAAAGAATACATGAAGAAGTTCTGTAATTTCTATAAATAATTGATACAAAATCTATCCAGATTACACTAATGAAGCTTCTAGATCATTTCAAGGAATTTCAAAATGGTATGGATTTTTTTTTTCTTTTAAATACTTAATACAAATATAGTTTTTTAGGATAATAAGTGGTATAAGAATAGGGAACACTTAAACCCAGATAGCCATGTACCATTGGCTGATGGCTAAATTATTAATGCCATTCTTTGACAGATTTTCTCTGAGTTTCACAGGTATTTGAGGCATTTCTGCCGGCTGGTGGTGAATGTTCACAGGCAGAGCCAGGTTCAAATACAAAGCCATACCTGCAGCAGGCTGACAATACAGACTGTGCCAGAGCCCAGACTCCCTTTAAGCTTTGTCAGGCTTTTGTGTCCCTGCTTATTGTTTAGTCAAACCGAAGCCATTCTTAATTAACATGAGATAACACTTCATTGATCTTACTTCCCTCAGCCTAGGATATTCTTGTCATGGCCGTTTTTATCCGTCATACCTTTAGATCGGAGATGTCATACTTAGATAGGGAAAGCAAATCCATCTGCCATCTTTGGTGCCATCATTTGGGTTGGAAAGTGTGTAGACCTGCAGCGACCCTCCCAACCTGTCGCTTCTCTCTCAGCTTTTTTTTTTTTCAAACCCTGCCTCTCAAACTCTCTCGTGCACAATCGTCTCCGGTCTCGTTCTTTTGTCCCCGGTCCGGTAACTTGCGCAAAAGAAAAAGTTGTCCTTTTGTTGTTAGTTTTTGGAGGCGGCTTGGAGTCGGAGATGGGGCTCGGTCAAACGGAGCTGCCTCCCGTTTCCAGCCATGTCTGGACTGTCACATTGTGTGACCATGCATGAGTGAATCCACAGAGACCATCAGCCTGTCCGGTGACACACCACGCCCCTGACAACCTCCCCAAAAACCTGCCCGAAAAGTGCGCAAAAAGGTGCCACCAAAACTTTCCCGCAGTTTTTACAAAATGTTGATGTGGTATCTCGGGACAAACACTTGAAAAAACTACACAACTTTTAAGAAACCACATAAAAAAATCATCAAAGCTGCGTTTAAAGTAGGAAAATGTTATTATATTACTTATTTAAAGGGGAATAATCGATCAAATCCTATTGAATTGACCAAATTTATAAAAATAAAAAAAACCGTTACTTTGAGAGATTCATCAAAACATGATATTGGCTTAGGAGTAAATTGTGTGGAAAAAAAGACAAAGTGAGGATAATGCAGTATTCTCTGATTATAATACAATGTTAGTGCATCACCCATATACCCCCCCCCCCACCATACGCACACACACACCTGCAGTTAAATGAGGCAATTTGAAACATACAACAGACATACTGTACATATTTTTTTACTGATTTATGAAAAAAAGCCTCACAGCTAAAATAATTCAATGATCAAAGTGTGAGTATGATGAAAACATCTCAGGTACAAAACACAATTACAAACATTTTTTTTATTTCGTGCTCAGAAAAAACTGTCTTGTTATTAGTAGGCTATGTTTGTTTCCCGTTAGAAACAGACTACTACAGAGTATGTAAGAACATCTGGATAGAAAATGTTATAATCTTAAAACTGCAAAAATCAGGTTCATCCCTTAAAAAACTCATCGTTGCTATCACAGTAAATGTTGCATCAAAATGTAATTTGGCTGTTACAAAAAGCAAGAGGTTAAAGGTCAGTGTAGAGCAGACACACAAACACAAGAAATGTATTTTAACTCACACTTTTCTGTCAATCTACATACAGAATACATTGTCTGAAATCCTGCATGACTTGGCATTTTTCGCTCAAAACTTTTCCTTCCTGCTTACAAAAGTCACCATAACTCTTCCTGCTGTATCTCCACAGAACTGCATCAGTCAAAACATGTCAACACATATGAATACATTGACCAAATTGTCTCACATATCCGTCATCCAATCGTTTCTAACCACAATTCTTCGTCCACACAACACAGATGTGACTAATCCAACTCAGCTATTCCTGGATGGGGAGGGAGGACAAAGACATTTTCACTTTGAGATCGGCCGTAGTTCGTCACGTTAAGAGGCCGAGCGGTGATTAGTGCTGAGGCTAAAATAAGGCACAGGCGGAAAGCTGATACAGCCAGCTGGGGTCAGACTGCGGCAACAACACAAATCCAAAATATAACAGGAGGATCTGAACGTCACGGATGAACAGGACAACTTCTGGACTAAGTTTTTCAAACGCTTGATTATTAGCTTCAATGTTAACTTGAATATTGGGGTGAGGAATCAACCGATGATAATATAAATTACCTTTAGAAGCAATGTTATAGGAATTTTTGAAGTTGAGATCCCAAATGATGATCCTAGATTTCAAATACAGTCTCGGAGAATAAAAAGATCTTCAGAGGGCCAAAGAATTTAAAAAAAAATGTTGAGTGAAATGTCTTGAAATTTCAAAATCTTCATGATTTACTTTGTTTTAACACCATTTAGTATTAGTATTACTAAATGAGTATTGTTGCCTCATTTTTTAAGACTTCAATATCCAGATTTACATGAATTATGCAATATAGTAACTGCACTTTGTGACTGAAGAATAACAGCATCTTTAAGAGTCCAAACTTATTTAAAAAAAAATATTTTATCACATGGCGTGCATTTGTGAAAATAGGCAACACATTTTCAGTGTGTTTAAGTTATTTAACTCATGTGACGACACACTTCAAACACTTTCAGTTCAAGTAAAAGACATTCTGATTGATTGAACAGCATTAAATCTGTACCGTGGTGTAAGATTTCATCGTGTTATATTGAAGTCAGCATAATCTTAACCTGTGCAACACACTTATCTGTAATTATAAAACACAAAAACTCTAAAAAGTTATTCAACTATGAATTTTCAAACTTCAAGCTACAGTCACTTGATTCAATACAAACTGCTTTCATCAATTACTGTAAACACATGTCAAATATAAGGTCAGCTCTTGTAAACTAGACACTAAAAATGTAATCTCAAAGACACTTTTTGCTTCACTTTTCATGACTTCATTGGTTCTCCTTCCTCTTGTTCGACATCCTTCAGCCTTTAAGGACAGTGTTTGTGCTCTCAGGGGTTTCTCTCAGAACCACTAGGTGTCAGTGTCGACCCAATCTTCTCTGCTTCAAAACATTAAAGCAACTTCAAACTGTTAACAATAAATTAAAAACCTTCCATACAACTCTATCAACCATGCGTGAAAAGTAAGGTGACACTTGTGATAATGTGGATGATCCGCATATCCAATATTTTTTATGAAAATACTACCTGAAACAGGCTCTTTAAAAAAGGAACACTTCACCCACAAAATGGTCATTTGTACATCAATTATTCACCCTGTGTAACCTTCAAATCTTGAAGAAAATGGGATTTTTCTTGCATGCTTTCACAGTCAACTAATGCTGGAAAAATCTGGATGAATGGAAGTCAATGGGTGCTGCATTGAAAAACAGCAAAACGATATCAAACCTTCAGTCAAAATCTCTCATACAACACATGAAGTATAATCCAAGTCTCAAAAACATGAATATTTTGGTTAAATATTACTATTTAAAAAACTGTTGCAGAAATTGTCTAGCTCGCGTCGGCTCACTTCTTGTATTTTAAAGTGTTTTGAAAAAGTGAGATTTTATTAAAAAAAGCATGTGTTTTAGACGTAATACACAAACAAATGGATGAATGAGACTTGGTTAATAATGCATGGGTTGTATCAGTTTGTAAATGGATGTCTGAGACAGATTGCCAATGTTGACTAAACCCCCATTTACTTCCATTGATGCACATTTTTCTTTAAATCCAGGTGTACTGTAGTTCTTCAAGAATTGAAGGTAACAAAGGGTGAGTAGTTGATATACAAATGATAATTTAGCCGGTGAAGTGGTTCTTTAAGTAACACTCACTGGTATCCTACCAGATTTAAAATGACACCGTTATATGATACATTCATTTAGATCTTTTGCTCATCAGGGAAGACAGCCTTTAGTGGCACATTAGAGTCAATATGTAGGACAATGTAGGAAATAAGCACACGATACAGTGACTTCCCTACACATGGGGGTTGGAGGTCGGCTACATACACTGCTGTCTACCTAAAAATAATCTCTGTTCTGGTATTTCCCGTCCTCAAATCTGCTTCACAAGCTGTTACACCTTCTGGATGCTCATCTTTAGAGCCTCACTACCAAACTGTGGACACAGACCGTGACCATTACAGATGTTTGGATTTACAGTTTATGCTTCTGCTCTTCTCTGGTAACACCGCCATCGTCCTTCAACACATCTTGTTGCTGGTGGTAACTGTGCTGGAGGACAACAGCATCTCGTTCTTCTTGTTCTGCACATTGGCATTATCCAGCATCATGTTGTCCGTGTACGCCAGTCTTCTCTTTTTGCCCCTGGCGGAGCACCTCATCAGCGCCTTGGCGATGAGGTAGCTCAGCTCGGCCACGTTCAGCACCATGCAGATGGCCGACGAGGACACCATGAAGATGGTGAAGACGGTCTTCTCCGTGGGCCTGGAGATGAAGCAATCCACCTTGTTGGGGCACGGCCACTGCTCACACTTCACCAGCCGGGGCATCTGGAAGCCGCCGTAGACGAAGTACAGCGCGTACATGAAGCCGCCCTCGAAGACGAGGCGGAAGAACAGGCTGGAGGTGTAGGTCCACCACAGAGGGCCTGTGATGGGCAGCCGCCTCCTCTTCAGCGTCTCCAGGTCCAGATCCGTCAACTTATCAGTGCCGTTGGAGGACAGCATGGTCCTCTTGTCCCCACGCTTCCTGTAGGCCACATGCATGGCCACCAGCAGGGCGGGGGTGGACACAAAGATGAGCTGCAGGCACCAGAGGCGGATGTGAGACACGGGGAAGAAGTGGTCGTAGCAGACGTTTTTGCAACCGGGCTGCTGCGTGTTGCAGGTGAAGTCCGACTGCTCGTCCCCCCAGACGCTCTCAGCAGCCAGAACCAGGATCGTGATGCGGAAGATGAAAAGGACGGAGAGCCAAATCTTTCCCAGACTGGTGGAGTGTTTGTTGACGCCGCCCAGCTGGGCGTACAGCACCCCCCAACTCATTGTGAAGGAGAGGACTCGGGATGGTCAGGCAACCTGCAGGAGGAAGGAACCAGCAGGTTAGCAGTGAAGA
Organism: Notothenia coriiceps; assembly: GCF_000735185.1. NCBI lineage: Eukaryota > Metazoa > Chordata > Actinopteri > Perciformes > Nototheniidae > Notothenia > Notothenia coriiceps. The sequence goes on along the minus strand of NW_011336424.1, from coordinate 4,910 downwards.
AACACAACTTCAGGGCGCTGATGAAGTACATTTGAGAGTCTACCTTTATCGCAGATTTATCTTTAAGGTTAAAAGTTGTAACTGTTGATGGCTTCTTGTTGTAGTTCTTGTCTTAACTTTTCAAAATGTTAACGTTTGGAAATAAAGTTTTTTTTTTTTTTTTTTTCAAGGCACCAAACACCTTTCCAAGGGGCTATTTCATAGACATTTAAAAATTCAAAACACAAACTTTGGATTTTTTTGCCAAAACATATTGGTCATTATCTCAGCTTTATTTTACCATGAATAAACAGTCACCATGCTTTTAGCATTTCATGATGAAATACCCGTTTGAATATTCATTATTTGTCAGAAGAGTAGCCTTGGACCTTTTTTCTCGTTTAAACTTGGGTGTTCCCAACCAAGGAAAGCAAATTGATCGCACTTTTTTTGAACTTCTAAAAACTCCAGACCATGTATTTATTGAACTATTTTTTAGAGGGCAAACAATACATGACACAGATCAAGAGTGGGTCTTAAAATAGCTTTCCAGGATTTCCGGGAGATTTATTTTTGTTTGTTTCATGCACACAAAGTGCTTTTCCCTCATTGGTTTACAAGAAACCAAACATACAGTTGTAGAGGTCGACATTTTTCATTACGTAACAACATCTACAGCTAATGAATGAACACAATATATAAATAAGTATCCACTACTAATTCTACTTTATTGTTATTTTTAAACATTGATAGTTCCCTAAAATATACTGAACTGGGACCTGCTTTCAAAAAGCACATCACTCTTCTCCATTAGACTGTATGTAACGTATACGTTAATGTATAGAAGCAGTAAGACATCTTAAAGTGCAAACAAACCTGTCTTTTTCCCTTCTCTGGAAAAACAAGCCTAAAATCTTACTTTGATTCTTTTCTCTTGCTTTCCTTGAAAGCAATGTGAGAATAATCAATATATCAACTGTTACTATGTGTTTTATTAGGTAATTTGTATAGCCATATGTTACGAAAGGATGTTGTCTGGCTACGTAACTAGAGAGTTATTCTCCCGCTCAACCAATGGGAGAATACTTTATGAAATCTACAGAGATATGATGTTATAAGGGTTGGTGATTGATGTGTCGGGGGGCAGGTTTCTTCTGCCTGGGGCTCACAGAGTGTCTTGCAGATTATTTTCGGCTTCTCCTTCCTCAAATTACAGAAACCCGTCAGCAATCAATACTTTTTGCATATTAGTTATTATTGCAAAGATGCGATAATAGATGAGCAGGTCTCCCTTGAAAAAGAGATCAATGATCTCAATGGGATAGGCTACACCTGGATAAATAAAGGTTTGAAAATGCGAAGATTTTATTATTAAAAGAAAATATTGGATTTCTCTGTGATACGATTCATGGTAATTTGCCTTTAACTAAGGGCTAATAGACAATGTTTAAAAAGTGTTTTGATTACTTGACATGTGCCTGCTATTTGTAAATCAGACACAAATGATACTACATAGGATTCAACATTTATTTAATGATTATTTTATCCAATATTATAAGTAAAGCCAATTGTTGAGGTTGTTAGCAGACATACGCGAAATTATATGCAAGGAGTTCACACATGTGAACCTGATAACAGCGGGAACTCACCTGTCTTTGTGGAGATTATCCACCCAAAAATCAATCAATGACTTTCCATTGAGACCAAACCAATTAATCCTTATTATTTTGTGAAATGTTCCCCGCGCTCCTCCAGAGGGTGGCTAGTGCGTCTTACAGCTGAGTGTGAGACGCACCTGAGTCTCGAGAGGCTTTTCATTCTGAGGGAGGGGGCGGGGCCTCTGAGGGAGGGGCCACACACACTCATTCCTAACTTCTGCTTTTCTGTGTGTGTGTGTGTGTGTGTGTGTGTGTGTGTGTGTGTGTGTGTGTGTGTGTGTGTGTGTGTGTGTGTGTGTGTGTGTGTGTGTGTGCATGATGACGAAAGAGATGTATAATAAACAGATGTGAATTGTCATAAGAAAATGTGTCATTTCATTGGGTTGAATCTAATTGGTGGAGCCGATGAGCTGCAGGTGTGTTATTGTGATGGAAGAGGCACTAAGGTAACTAGAGCAGTAGAACAGGGTTTATTTATAGGTACAAAGCATGAGCATCAAAACAAACTTGAGTAAAATTACTAAACAGAAAAGCCCATTTCAGAATATTTGACCATTCATAATTACAACTTAAAAACCTCAGATTTATATAAACTCATGTAGTTTACACCATATCAATTGTATCTTGTAAACGTGTTTATATCTTTCATTATCAACTTTTTAAAACACAATATTTTGTTATTATATTTACACATTCATATATATATAAACATTTGATCCAACATCCGATTTAAAAAAGCTTAAAATACACCATTTATATTGTATATTTTTGGTACCCTTTCAAACTAAATAATTAGTATATGTACAAATATACTAATATTGTAATGTTTACTGTGTTGAACCTATAAACAACACAATATTGTATTAATGTACACATTGACATATAATAATAATTTCTGTCACCTGTACACCACATCTGGCACCATCCATTATTAAATATACTGTATAAAATGTTTATATATAATTTGTTTTCTAACATTTGACAGATGTAGTCCGCACAGTAAGATCATGTGATGGTCGGATCTCACTGTGAAATGAAACATGAGCAGAGCAGAGAAGTCACAGTGAGGAAAACTCGTGACGTGTTTCCATTCAACTTTTCCTGGGATCAGGAGCTTATCAGTCAGCGTTAATGAAGCGCACATCATCCATTGTTTCTGGTGGAGGGAACAGAGACCACTGCAGGATTTCATTTCATAGTTTTATTATTTTATGTGAAAAGGATCCAACATGTTGTGTTAAGTCACTATAAAACGATTACGTAAACTAAGTATTTCAAGGTTTTTATTAGTCATGATTTCACATTCTTTCACAGATGATCATTATGTGGTGAGAGGATTTAAATTCCAGTCCATAATAACCACAATGTTAGTCTTAATATCACGCAGACGAAAATATTAAATGTACTGTAGATTTGGAAAAAACTTGATCGCTGCTTCCCTAATGGGTAGATTTTTTTATTAAAATACTGGAAGTTATGTCCGTTATTATCCATAAAAGGCACATGTATTCATTATCACTTAACAAATACCAGACTGTTTTCAAAGATATCTTTTTGTGAGATGTCTGTCAGCTTGATTCTTATCTTTTTACCAAATGTCACAGTTATTTTTCTGGTTTTTGGGCCCTTCCCCTCAGTGGTCCTTCTTCAGTTTGGCCAGAGCCATGAGCAGCTGGTCCCTCCGCTCCATCCGGGCCGACAGATGCTGCGGGTCGTTGGGAACCAGCTCACACATCTCCTGTGGACAGAAAGGAGGCAAACGTGTGAGAAAAAAATAATTGTAGAACACTTTAAGGTAGGGCTGCAAGAAAAAATAAATCATTTTCATTATTGGTCCATCTAATTATAGTTGGTTTAGTCTATGAAAGGTCAGAAAATGGCCACAGACCCAACATGTGACAACTTAACATTTCATGTTTTGATATATTGGTATTCCCACCTCACGCGAACCATGAGAAAAAACTGCTTTTCAAGTGGACACGGATCAGTAAACCGTGCCCTGGTATGACCCAGTGTTTACATTAATTAAATGAACTGGACTTTAGGGTCTAGTGTCCTTCGCCTGTGTAAACCTCCTCCCACTTGCAGTTTGTGCAGAATGCTGCAGCTTCTCTTTAAGGAACAAACATGAAGAGGCACATTTCCCCGTACTGGCCGAGCTACACTCTTTAAGGTTTGATTCCTAGACGCAGTGGGAATACCGTGAGTGTAGCATCATGTGTTTTACCGAGACTTGGTTGCACACGCTCATCCCTGATAATAACACGGCTTTCCCCAGCTTCACGAGTGTTCGGGTGGACAGGGACGTTATTCTGAGCGGTAAGAAGAAAGGAGGAGGCCTATGTGAACGAACGATGGTGTAATCCTGGACATGTTACTGTGAAGGAGCGTTTCTGTAGCCCGGACATTGAACTGCTAGCTGTGGGATTACGTCCATTTTATCTACCCAGAGAGCTTCATTCCGTCATCGTAGTTGCTGTCTACATTCCACCGTCCGCGGACACGGAGGCGGCTGGTGACGTCATTCACTCCTCTGTGGCCAAACTCCAAACTCTTCAACCAAATGCATTCATCACCATCACTGGGGATTTTAACCATGCTAAACTGGACAAATCTTTGCCAACATTCACACAGTATGTGAAATGCCACACTAGGGGCAATAATAACAGGTTCAAACCCCACTGCAGTCAGCATGTCGTTGTGTCCCTGAGACACTTCACCCCAAATTGCTCCTGTGGGGATTGTCCACAGTATTGAGTATGTAAGTCGCTTTGGATAAAAGTGTCTAACAAGAAACATGTAATGTAATGTAATGACTGACTTCATCACAGAATACATCAACTTCTGGGAGCAAACAACATTACCGGCTAAACCTGTCTACTGTTTCCCCAACAATAAACCATGGATTACTAGTGACCTGAAAACACTTTGAAATAAGAAAAGAAGCTTTAAGGGGCCGGCCCCACGAGGACGAAACGGGTTGTATCTGCATAGTTTCTCTTGCGTAGCTATAGCCCTTTCCTTTACACGAGGCCGTAACAAAACGATAGAAACGGACCCCGCAAACGATAACGGGTCCCAAGGTGGATAGATCTGCAAACGGAACGCTCTGGGGCAGGGGCGGACTGGCCATTGGGAATACCGGGAGTTTTCCCGGTGGGCCGGTGCTGTGCTTGGCCGGAGGGCCAAAAAAAATTAGTATTCGTCATTCAAAAGCGGCAACAACCGGAAGGCAGAGAAGAAGAACAGACTACGTGATATAAACAAACAACA
>NW_011336423.1:2124-13881 GCF_000735185.1 Notothenia coriiceps | reverse complement strand
AATAATCCACCAAAATCAATGTTGTTGCTAATCTTTGACATATCCAAGACTGTGATAAAAAAAAAAAGCCGACCCCCCCAACATTCATTATGTTTTTCATACAAAACGCAAATTCATGTTTTCAAACTGGCAGTTAAAGGGTTAAAATCCTGAACATAAGTTAACATTTGGTATTTTTGATCAGGACTGAAGTTGATTGAAAGATTTAACCCCAAAAAGTTTTGTAAAATATTAATCTGTTGTCATTTTAGAGTAGTTTTTGGAAATGGACATTTTTGTCCCGAATTATTAATGTGTGAGTTTTTTGTTTAATCTGATTTTGTGCAAAAACTAATAATCAACCAAAATCAATGTTGTTGCTAATCTTTGACATATCCAAGACTGTGATTAAAAAAAAAAAAAAAAATGCAGACCCCCCCAACATTTATTATATGGAAAATAACTGCCTTTTTGTGCATGTTTTTCATAGAAAACGCAAATTCATGTTTTCAAACTGGCAGTTCAAGGGTTAAAATCCTGAACATAATTTAACATTTGGTATTTTTGATCAGGACTGAAGTTGATTGAAAGATTTAACCCCAAAACGTTTTAAAAAATATTAATCTGTTGTCATTTTAGAGCAGGTTTGGAAGTGGACATTTTTGTCCCGAATCACTAATATGTAACTTTTTTTGTTTAATCTGATTTTGTGCAAAAACTAATAATGCAAAAAAATCCATTTTGCTGCTAATCTTTGAACTATCCAAGACTGTTATAAAAAAAAAAAAGAGCCAGTCACCAGATATGTATTTTTTGGAAAATAACTCATTTTCTCTGTTTTCATCATGAAAAAAAACAGCGGTTTCATGTTTTCAAAATGGCATTTAAAGGGTTAAAATCCTGAAAATGATTACATTTTTGGTATTTTCTATTAGGGCGGAAGTTGCTTTAAAAATTGAACCCAAAAAAGTTGTGAAAAAAACCTTTTAATATAATGTTTTTATCAAAGTATTTTGCAGTGGACATTTTTGTCTCGAATGGCTGACTAATTTGCGTAGTCCAATCGAATGATACCGGACGGTTAAGCATTCACCAAAAGCAGGCCATATACTCTATTGCAATTTTGTAACTTCATTTGGCAAATATAACTTCAAAGATTTTTTTTTAAAGAAAATAAGTACTAATCACCCCATAGTTAGTCTTAGAGCAGCGATTAGACACCATTACATGGCTTTTCTCGACTCCTCTCACTTTTGGTGTTTTCAGCTGTACATGTGTGGAAACAAATGTTGTGCTGTGTTAGAAACAACAGTCTGCTACCATTAATACAAATACTAATGAGAAGCACTCAGCCCATGCTTGGTGGCTTCACTCTGTTGGAAATGAAACAACGGATATATGGTCAGCAATTAATTTGTTGAACATGTCTGATGTTCACAACTGTAATTTGGAGCTGAAGAAATACTGATAAAAAACGAGCAATAGCTAAAATAATGCTGCAGTGTGCTGTGAGTGAAAAGTATTTCACCTAAAAATTCATCAGCTCTGAGTACGGAGACACGGCAAAAAATCGCCTCTTCCCAATGAATGAACTCTGCAGAGTTTACAGTCCTCGTGTGTCCTCATCTTTAAGTCCTAGCATAAATCAGTGTGTGTTTGTGTGAGTCACCTGCTGTATATTTTAACTTCTCCAACTGGGCGCAGGCTAAAGGGGCAGATGGGGACGAGAGGAGCCAACCAGGGATAAAAGGCCTTGCATCTCCTCCTTTGCTCGTCTTAATGAAGCAAACACACTCACACTCACACTCACACACACACACACACACACACACACACACACACACACACACACACACACACACACACACACACACACACACACACACACACAAACTCCATTAACATCCGTTCCAGCTCTCTTTTTCATCAGCTTTTTTGTTTTTGACTCCAATGGCTTTTTGAACTTTTCTTTTTCTCTCATCAATTTCTTTGGTCTTTTGTCACTATTTGGTTTCATTTTTATGATTCTGTGGCAGCGACAGCCATATTTAGAGGAATTATATTTTCAAGTTGCCAATATCTCAATCATCTCACCAAATGTGGCACAAGTGTCCAATTGGACTCAATGACAAACTTATAAGATGTCAGGGTTCAAAGGTCAAGTTTGAAATTTGAAAAACATGTTTTCGGCCTTAACGCAATAATTAATATGCAAAGTATGACCATTTAACTGTCGATTGGTTACATTTATGGACTATATCCATAAACTACAACTTGATTTGTTGGTGATGGAAAATAACTGCAAGGCGGTTATTCTATTATCTCAGTCATCCTTTTTGTTTCCTTCTTTATTAAAACTGTTATGTACAGTTTATACAGGTACAACTGTGTGGCTCACACAATTCATTTTTGTTAAATATATTAAGATTCAAAACACATTCAGTCACTTTAAAATGTCCAATATACTCCTCTATACTACAAGTTATCACCCATCTTGAGTGCAATTTGGAGCAATTCTCTCCTGTCAGGATTATGTCAGAAATATAAAAAAGATGGTGTTTTGTTTTGCAGATGCAGGTCAAATTTAATGAAAATGTCGAGCAGTTTTAAATTAAATGTAACGCACTCCCCTCAAAGGCATATTCAATCGTTGGTTATCAAGATTTGCCACCCTATTTTTCTCCCTGTAATCTTCTCTTCTTCCTTTCTCTTAATTTTCCCTTTGAGTCCCGTCTCAGCACCTTTCTCTCTCTCGCTCTCTCTCTCAGATTCCCCTCTCTTTGTCGGCTTCTCAGTGCTCATAGCTGACAGTCCTCTCCTTGCCCACACTTGCTGAATACCTCAGCTCTCGCCTCACAGGCTTGTTCCTGGGCTGCTGCCTGCTGCTGATCACACACTAGCAGCTGCCTGCTGCCTGCCTGCATGGCTGTCGGTCTGCACAGTTGGCTGCTTGTTTGTCTGCTGCTGTTGTTGTGTATGTCTGCACACTTGTCTCTGCAGGTCACCTGGGTACTAACAGGGTGCAGGTAATTAGCCAGCAAGGCTGCCAGGCTCTGCAGATTATGTCTTAAAGAAATACTCTGCTGAAAGACTTTTTGAGAATATAATACTCCCCTTTTTGGATGTAAATGTAGCTCATATACATTTGTTACATAGTTTACTCATTCTATTTTAAATCACATCGTAATCGCTTCCAGTATATTCGTGTTATCAAACTGTTCCTGGAGCATTAACCATTTCTCCATTGTCATTGTATATATTACAAAACATTTTTTGTTTCAAAATATGGCAAAATACCAATCACCTGTTATTTGTCATCTGATTAGCTATTTATTGTTTAAGATTAATCTAAGCAATCATAGTTCTTGCAATGAAGCGCTATAGCCTGACCTATACTGTACATGGTTTTAATTTGTTTAAGGCTATAACTGATTTAGATTTTTGATAGTTTAATCATATAATGATAAATTGGCTAATCCAACACCTTAAAAGTAGACATGTCATTAGTCTCTGATGTACAAACTATAAGATGGTGACACTGTTTCAAAACAAACAGTATATGTTTGGCTCACCTGTACTTTTTACCTGCTTGTTATTGGCATTCATATCTGCCAATTCCAAAATAACTGTAATAAGATAACATTGACAATGTTGCATAGTTTCGAGACAGGCCCAAGTTAGCATTTAGCATTTACACTTCTAATTGAGTATAGACATGAGGTGCAATCAACATGTAAGGTGTGCTTGTTCAAGATGATAATACGTACAGTACCACTTCACATTTGAGTCAAGAGTTATTTAGGTGGAGGAACACACCAATGTAAGCAGGTTGAATCTGCATGTTTTCAGTTACTGAGTGCACTCTTTATTCCTGACTTACTTTTGCTCAGAATGTTGCAGCTTAGAGCTTTACATTCCCTTTATATAGCTAGGAGTTTTCTCAATTGTTTGAGGAGAAGATGAGAGAGACATTGCCTGCGGACAAAGTATCCTGCCACGCTGTGTTTGGCCTATCACAGAACTTTGTTTTTGAAAAAATCACTGAGAAAGGGAACTACATTTGTATAGTTCTTTACTGGTTGATTCTTAACACAAACGGATCAATACACACTTTCAAATATTTGTTTCTAAAACATCAACTCACCCTTTTTACGTGGACCGCATAGAAAAGCAATGTTAACATTTTCTGTCTTAGAGAATAGGCACCTTACCTGCTAACAAGTGTATCAGAGTGCTGGCTAAAACGTTAAATTGTGTTACGTAAATACGTTTTGTTTAGCAGCTTTTCGGTCTGCACCGGCATGTCTTCCTGCTCATCAAACAAACAATTTGTCTTTCTAATTCTCTTGCCGTCTGTCCTCCATTGTGTGATCGATGTGGAGTCTAATCTGACATGAGCCATAATTACTCATCTAATCTCTCCAATCACTCTCAAAGCACCCGGGTGGTGTCCCTGTAGGTTGGTTCCTCCACATATCGGTCTTCCTGTCTGTCTTTCTTCAACGTCTCATGTTCATACGATTAAATGTTTTTAGTAAATCTATTGTCACAAAACCTTATTGCCCCCCCAGGATGGATAAAGCTTTTTGATTCGGATTGATGATTGACATTGTGTTAACCATGTGCTATTAGGTCTTGTTGAGGGTTACTTCTATCTGAGGTTTTCAATATTAACACTTCTGCAAAGCAGCTTTGTTGCTCTTGTTATTGTTAGTGGAGTAAACATTGTAAGATTCAACGATTCCAACCTTTGGCATATGCTAAATAGCTACAGCGTAGTTTTTGCGGTGAACATATTCAGTCCTTGGCTCCTCCAACATTGCAACAAAAAACAAGACCAAAAAAGAAATACAAATAAATAATGCAAGAAGAAATAGAAATGGTTCAGTTTATCAGGCAGTGTGACACATGACTTGGCAGAACTGTGATAAATATTAACCGTCGTTTTTCTTTGGACTGCTAATTTGACCTGCAGTCAGATATCTTGTGTTCCATGTGAACAGATGGCCGTGTGAAAACGTTTTGGTTCTCTTTTCAAGCCTTAACAACTATAGTGTAGTCACTGTTAGGGCTTATATAAAGCAATCTTTCGTGTATGAATCTAAAAACGGAAAAATGAATATCCAGTGTTGAAAAGGATCATATATTGTTCAGGTTTTCTTTGTCGGCATACAGAAGCTGTTTTTGTTTCTTTGCAACCTTTTGCTCCTTCGGGAACATTGTTACAAAGACGTTTGTGCTGTTGAAGGCCGTATCTGCCTGCATATTGATTGGATTTCAAATGAAATAAACTTTTAGCAAACACTAAAGCCAGGGCTGTTTTTTGTTATCTTACTCACACTCTCCAACTAACAGCCACCATTTACAGTCACTAACCTATATTTGTTCCTATATTTGGCTGAACCTCATTTTGACCTCTCAGGATGTATTTAAGCTGCAACATATGTAATGGGACGTTCCCCTTCTGATAAGTCAGATGACACACCACACCTCCACTCTCTTGTAACAGTCAGGAGGACATGTTTTTATGTTGAGTTCGTCCCCTAATAAAAATGGCAGGAGGGAAGGTTACATCACATCCTGTGGGATAGTAAAGGTTCTGTTCTTTTACTTCTTTGTGAAAATACCTTTTTAGCAATGGAGAGAAAAACAAGACAAGACAAAAGTATGATATGTAATTATAACAGTGTTAATTTAATGTTTTGTGTCCGTGCATACAGTTGAATTAGTTCTTTATAAAGAAAGCTATTCATGTAATGATTGCATAGGCATTTTATCACTGAAGTAGGAATATCATTTTATATTGTTTAATTGAGTGCAAATTATTGCTCTAAAAGATGAGCGTTTCGGATAAGGTACACTCATTAATATTGCCTGTTAGTGTTGCTTTCAGTGAACAGTTCTTGTTTCATGTGCACATACCTTTTTTATGTAAGCACATAGCTTTGGTCTCATTCAAGCGTCCATGGCCATTTTATTCTTACTTTAGAACAAACAGTGCAAACACAAACATACTAGTTGCCATGGTTGCCTTTTTCTGTGTGAGGTCCATGGGTTTGGCGAAGGTTGTTGAGTTTTTCAGTTTGGAATAAAGCTTAAGTGATCGTTCTTGGATGGATAGGGTGCTTGTGCTTTAATTTCGAGAAGATCCTTGATACCAAATCAATTTTAAAATACTGTATGTAGTGCTTCTACTGTGACATGTCTCCATGCTTTAATGTTCAAAAAGCTCTTTATTTTCCTCATACTGCCTGTGCTGCAGCACCTCTTTTCACCCTCTGTCTGAAACCAGAGCCCAGTCTGCTCTGATTGGTTAGCTGACCGGCTCTGTTGTGATCAACCACTGAGAGATCTAACGCTCTCTTAGCCTATCACGTACAATTTATTAGAGCACAGCCAATATAAGTTTGATCGTAACATAGTGATGCCACTGATTTCCTGAAGTAAACAAAGGAGGCATTTCAGGCAGGTGGCGGGAAGTGTGGGAGAGAAACCCAGACTTACGCCTTTTAGTGTGTCTTTGCTTAAACAAGAATCTGCATGAAGAAGCAGGATTGTAAAATGTGCCTCTGCATTGATCTTTTTGAGCCTTTTTGCAATCTTGCATTTACGCTCAGTGTCACGTTTCAGGGCATCGTTCTGCAGCAGTTAGGCAGGTGTGGACTTGCTTGTGTAGCATTACTGTTGTATGAATGTACTGAGCTCTGTCAATCAAGATATCACCTTTATATCCTGATACGCCATCTCATATGATTGGAATCCAAATGATGCTAGGGCAAGGTTCAGTGATCCGCCTGAATTTTCAGAAACTCTTTGTATTTCTCTCAAGGCTGTCAGTCTGAGTTACACCACCGTCTTGTTGCTTCAATCCTAAATCTTCGGATACTGGAAAGTATGCGTGTGTTCTCACATTCCTGACCCTAATGTTATGGAGAAAATGACCTAATAGGCATGTAAAATGAAGGCTAGCTGAAGGCAACACACTAGTTCTGAGTTACCTCACCTTCGTGATTTATTAGGGGACGAACTCATCGCCTACCATTTAAGAATTCTGAACATCTCATTGTAGTTTGTATTCCATGTAAGCAGCCATTACTTTAGTTCATTTTATTGCACCATGAAAATCAACTTGCATATACTTGAAGCTTTCTGCAGCTACGTAATACATCTCAGTGAAGATTGTTTCACCTTACCAAAGTTATATAAATGTAATTTGGTAAAAGAGTCATAAACTGGGACTGTTCTGAGATGTAACCATTGTGGTACATTCAAGTGTTTGTGGAACACATCAGAGACTAGATAGTCCTCAGGGATAAGCACAATTTAAGTACAATAAATGAATACATTCTGTCATTACTTAACCTTATTCCTGCTGCATCTTTAAACCCAATTTAGATTCAACTTTGATCTGTCTGGCTATATATCATTTGAGGTAATCAGTTTTAAACATGTACTCACAGGAAATGTTGTCTTTTTAGAAGAAGTAGAAGGTTATTGTTGGTCCCTTGAGGGGATATTTTATTGTCACTCTTTTTCCTTTACATTACACACATAGAACATAAATACACACATACAAAAACAGGACATATACAGTAAACATGATTTTATGGAGAGGTTTCAGAGTCTCTATACTTGGTCCAATTGGGACTTGAACTGGTGAGACTTTTAAGTCTCAACAGATTGAGCTACCTGTTTAAAAAACCGGCACAACAACTTAACAAGTTCAAGTCTTTTAAATCCAAATTTCCCTCAGCGTGACTGGCAGTGTCTTGGTCAAGGACTCAGTCTCTGTTTCACAGCTCGGACTTGCAACCTTTCAATTAAAGACACAATCACTTGTGCACATGTGTGTTTCTGACAGGACCCGTTTATTGAGGTGTATTTCCTGGTCCATTTGGTCAGGCCACAGTAATTAGACGCTGTCAGCAGAGGGCAGGAAGGAGTAGTAGAATTCCAGCTTAGACATCCTGTTCCACTCACCAGGGGGTGTGGGTTTGAAAGAAAAGATCAAACAATACGAGGCATACAAACTGAGTCACAGTTAATTTAGGCTCTTCACACATATTTATGGAATACATGTGTACCTATCTAACCTGTATTTATTCAGAGGCAGTTAGCTGAGCAATAGTTATCTTCTGTTTGTTCAGGATGACTCCGCTATACATTCCTGTAGTTATAATCAGGGCCCTTTCACACTGGCTGGTCTGAATTTGCATACAAATGTGCAAGTATGAAAGCTTTTTCCAAACCTGCATGCAAGTTCCAAACTTGTAGGTATTTGTTTAGGTATAAACAAGTAAGGGATAAGAACTGATCACTTTAGCAAAAGGAACCCCAACAGATAGATTCAAGAGGTATTGAATCACTCTGAATTATCAGGCTTATTACACAGCTATTAACTTAATTAATCAATAATTATGAAACAACATATTGATTTAAACATGCTTTTATTCACTCTTACAATTATTATATTGCTTAGGCTAAGAAAATATGGTCCATTTCACTGTGTACCATCGTCTCAACTGCGTCAAGGAAAATGTTTATTTTAGCCACTGCTTAATTTTGTATTTTTCTTTCTGTGGATTGATATGACTGTCCGTATAGTCCCTTGATCAGAAGAGCAACAATCTGATATCCTTAGCAATGGTCTACTATCTAAAAAGAGCAGACCACTGAGTGTCCAAATTGACCAATCAGAATGAGTGTTCAACTAAGTGCTGAAATAAAGTATAAAAATAGAAAAGCATATAGACACACTACAGTTTTCAAATGTGTTATGCTTTTCGTCATAAACAGTCTTAGGTATCCATATCAGCTAGATTGATGTTCCCTAACATAACTACCTGAAACATTAATGTAAAAAAGTCGATTTAGGGTATTATGAGGAATACAAGTATGGAATACTCAGTTGTGGAAAGTTTTATTATTCTGCCCTTCTTTTCTCTTTGACTTGGACAGTTGATTTCAGTGTAGCAGGGATGTGTGTACACTGTAACAGTCGGTGTGGAAGGAAAGCCAGGCTTGGAAAAACTTGTCAGCAGACAACAGGCAGCTGAACAAAGACAGTCGATGTGTGGATTTGCACTGCTGCATATGTCAATACTTGGGCATGTTGCTGTGGATTTGTTAATGTTTTTTTTTTTGTCGTGAACTCAATATGGGGCTGTACACATGGTGGGAGTTCACATCTGATTGGTTTTTGCTTGTTGATTTGTAGTCAGCGTCCAACATTTGTCTGTTGTTCAAACCTATCATGAAGATAGATGGGTGTAATTCGATGCAGAAGTTTTTCATGGTCTTCCTTCAAAAGTACACACAGGTTGTGCCACGCTAGGGCTGAGCGATCAATCGATTTTAAATGATGCAATTATCAAATCGCAAAGCCTGCAATTTTTTTGTTCTTCTTGCGTGTCAGTCATCCACACCAATCACAAGTGCTGTGCTCCACATGTACCAGTCATTGTTAACCAATCAGAAGTGGCCCATGATAGTAGGTGATAGACAGATTGATCCAATCACCTGCCAAGTATTTTTGAAATACTTTTCCAAATGGCTTCAAATGGAGCTTTGCTATATGGTTTGGTGAAACAAAGCATCTGAGTCAGGTTAGTAATGCTCCATCACATGTTTATATTACAGGGTGAATCTTAAACTGAAGCTTGACTTTAAAGCAACCCAACGGAAGTTTCATGTAAGTTCAGTTCTTTCACTCGTAGCTCGGGCTGCGGGGGTGCTAGAGACGGGAGCACGTTGATACGACCTTCCTAGCCGGAGATATGGCCGCATTTTACAATAAACGTCTGTTGGGTCGCTTAAAAACAAATATCGCAAAACGTATCGCAATATCTGTCAGAAAAATCGCAATTAGATTATTTCCCCAAATCGTGCAGCCCTACTTGGCACGGCCGAAAAGACACGACGGTGCGGGACACACCAATCTGAGTAGGGCGACAGGACGCTTATCCACGGCCAGACATCTATCGACGAAATCGGCTTGGTGTGTCTGGGCCTTTAGATGTCTACAGTTACACAGGCTTGATTTCAACTATGTACGCTCAATATAATGTTAACAGTAAAAGAAAGCAAAAGTTGTTTATAAAAATAATATAAAATAATTGTAATTGGGCTTTGTGGGAGTTGCTCTTTTTAAAACAAATAAAATATATAGAATATGTCTTAAACAAAAAATATAAAATGTGCAAAAAAAAGCTAATATAACAATAAATACAAATGTTCAATAAAAAGATTAAAATTACATTAAAATTAAGTATATAAAAATAGGAAGAGAAATTCAAAATGTTCAATGGAAAGATTATAATAAAATAGAAATAGCTATAAAAGCACAAGAAGTTAAAGTTTAAACAAATGTAAAAGTAAAAATGTATGATTAGTACAGCACGTAACAATGACAAATATGTAGAAGTATTGTTTTCTATGTGCTAGTGTAAATAAAGATATTAATGCTGAATTGCACACGTTGAGAGGCTGCTGATGGCGACGTTAGTCCAGTGATATTGAGAGTGAATGAAAGCAGGAGTAAATAAAGACTCAACAGATACAGCCGCCGTCTCCCAGTGACACTGAGAATGGGGAGGAGCTAAAGGATGCTACATGCAAACAGAGCTTTAACACGGACCTACTTTCTCATGAGAGGAGCCTTTGTGCTGCGAGCAGAGCTGCTTAGTATTAGCATCAGCAGACTGATAGCTCTGCAGATGAAGAAAAGGAGCCACTATGAACACACTGCACCTCAGGAGAGCTTCTGTTCGATGCTGCACTGTATGCTTTAGCCTCTGGTGAGGTGACACGTTATGTAACAGTCCTCAATAAACAAAACACACTCTGGTTATCTTAGTATCTTTACGAGTGGTAGTTTCAATAGAGGGAGAGAGTATGTGTATATTGTACAATACTTTTATTTGATCTCTATTTTTGGATGGATCAACAGTCAGAAAACCAAATTTCCTCCCGGGGGTAATTTAATATTCTGATTCGGATATGTAACCAAATGAGCAGGTGGTTTAGGGAGGCGTGTGGCGCAGTGGACTATCGCGTTGGTGTTCAGATCAGAGGGTTCAAACCCCACTGCAGTCAGCATGTCGTTGTGTCCCTGGGTCACTTCACCCCAAAGTGCTCCTGCGGGGATTGCCCACAGTATTGAGTATGTAAGTTGCTTTGGATAAAAAGGGTCTAACAAGTGACATGTCCGAACCGAAGCAAAGTGAGATACTAAATACGTATCTCATCTCTTTCACACCCTCAAAAGGTAGCGTTCACACGCAGCTAAAACCAGGCTAGCCAAAGGCATACTCAATGATATTGGTAGGTTGTTTTATTATTAATATGTGTTTGTTTACATACTGTATATGTGATGGATTATATGCAGCGAGGAGGTCAATATTGTACCTCTCGTTGCACAGTATCTCTTACTTAACAATCTCGGAAATGTCCAAATCAACCAATCATATTTCCTTCACATAAACATTACTGTGTGTCTTTTTTTCCACAAGAGGCATACGATAAGGCTTCGTATCAGTGCTAGTTTGAATGTTACTGTCAATTACTCAATTAACTTTGCTCATGGGTTACCCAGAAGGACTTTGAACTGCGGCTCCATGTAAGATAAGGCTAACATTTGAAGTAATGTCCTCTGAATGACACTAGCCTGTCCCATCCTGTTCCTCATGAGTTACCGGAGGGGACAGATCCAGTCTTAATGTACGAGGGGGAACAAACGCAGAATAAAAGATGGTGAAAGAAATGCACAGTGGGGTGGGG
>NW_011336423.1:0-2100 GCF_000735185.1 Notothenia coriiceps | reverse complement strand
ATGGATTCTGACAAAAATAGGGCCATTTCTCTCAGTCTTAAAAAGTGAAGCGGTCCTTTGGGCAAAGCAGCATTGTCTCGGACGAAAATGTGGACAGTGCTCGAGGCTTTCCTTCCCCATTTCAGATTCAGTCTCCGTCCAGAAATAACCTGCCAAGCTTTTTCCTGTAGCTCTTACCGTCCTGCACTTACAGTATGATCGAGCTAGCTGGGTCACATATGGATGAGTCAGGATACAAGAATATATGTTCGTTTTAAAAGCAAATGTGTGTAGCTTTGGTCGGCCTATTACAATAACCCTGCTATGTGATGCATAGACTCTTCTTATACATTATTCTGGCTGCTTGAAACTGTCAAATGAGTCTCCTTATCGTTAAAATGCTGCTACCGATGTGTGCTTTACTCGACATTGAATGTGTTAGCTTACACTATAGTTCAGCCTTTCATCTGCACCTTCACTGTTCATTTCCCCGTTGCAGGACTTATAAGAAATGTCCGATTTTGATTCTTAAAGTAAGATGTTTCTTTTCAAATGTACACATAGTGTTAATACAGTATGCCAGGTGGGGTTAGCTACATGCTATATGATGTCAAATTGTAAAGATTTAGGAAACAATAAGATATGTATTTACAAAAACACATTGATAGGTGTAGTTTTTGTGCGGGATCTTATTTAAACGCC
Organism: Notothenia coriiceps; assembly: GCF_000735185.1. Lineage (NCBI taxonomy): Eukaryota > Metazoa > Chordata > Actinopteri > Perciformes > Nototheniidae > Notothenia > Notothenia coriiceps. The sequence continues at coordinate 1,419 of NW_011336423.1, read as the reverse complement.
AGAGTAGAGCTTCATTTAACGAACAAGACTTCATCTGAAGAAGTGCGCCCTTTCTTTGGGTCAGAGACTTCTGTAAACGAGTTAAAAAACGCCTTAAAAAGAACCATCTTGCAGGAAGGAAACAAACTAAGAATGACGTGCCGAACATATGAGGAACTGAGAAGTGCAATTCAGGCTTAGCACATTTCTGAACAATCTTTAAAAGATGTCAATTGCGGGAAGAAGAAAAAAAAAAAGAATCGGTGGTATTTCCCAATAACATCTCGACTGGAACGCTACCATGCGGTCGGATTTTTCCACTAGCTGTTGAAATCAGAGGAAAGTGTGTTCTCTCTTCTTATGCAAATTTAATAAGAACTCAGATTTAGCTCTGTGTTTCCTGAGCTCCCCATCTCTCTCTCTCTCTCTCTCTGCAGGCCCCCTGGTCAGACAGCTGACTTGTATATTATATACAGACACAGTATGAAATGAAAGAACTTCATGACATGCAAACTGCCTTATAGTAGTCCTGCACGCTGTTAGCATGGAGGGGGAGGGGTTTCATCTCACATGGACAGAAAGATAAAGATTGTGTTCAACTGGTGATCCTGGAGCTACAGTTCTCTGAAAAGGTGTTAAGATGATCTGCTCGTTAATCTACCTGCATGTCTGGAGAAGCACGTTCAAATCATTTACGATCCAAACGGGATGATAGGTGACACAAAGCTGAGAGGTGCTTTGATAAAAAGGGGACAAACGAAGTGTTGTTGAGGATCAGAATATTCAGTTTATCCCGAGGGGGATTGGGTTTTGTGATTGGAGCTCCATCTTAAAATAAAACGGAAAAAAAAAGTCGGAAAAATATTCATATGAAGTTAAGAATTTAAACTAAAAATGTGGAATAAAAAAATTAAATAACACCTTAAACAATATGTATGACACAAACAAAGTTCAAGGAAAAATGTGGATTCATAAATAAAAGAAAAATATATTTGTATGAACATAAGAAGTTAAAGTAAAAATGTGCAATAAAATCAAAATTAAATAGATTTAACAAATGTTTATAAACATAATAAATTGAAGTATAAATGTGGATTAAATGAAAATATAAATATTTTTGTTAACATGTGTCAAAGTAAAAATGTACATACAAAAACAAGAAGTAAAATAAATACTAAAATGTAATTAAATGTATTTAAATCTACATAAAAGTGGCTGTGGCTCAGTGGGTAGTGCGCTGAACTTCGAATCAGGGGGTGAACCCCGCTGCAGTCAGCATCTCGTTGTGTCCCTGAGACACTCCTGTGGGGATTGTCCACAGTACTGAATGTATGTTAGTCTCTTTGGTGAAAAGCGTCTAACAAGTGACGTGTAATGTATTTTAATAAAAAGAACCATGAAACCTGTCTTTCAGTGAAAAATAGCCTCTGAGCTAAAGGG
>NW_011336422.1:0-6141 GCF_000735185.1 Notothenia coriiceps | reverse complement strand
GTCTCTGAAGTCTCCTTGTGGTCATATGAAGTCTCTGAAGTCTCCTTGTGGTCATATGAAGTCTCCTTGTGGTCATATGAAGTCTCTGAAGTCTCCTTGTGGTCATATGAAGTCTCCTTGTGGTCATATGAAGTCTCTGAAGTCTCCTTGTGGTCATATGAAGTCTCCTTGTGGTCATATGAAGTCTCCTTGTGGTCATATGAAGTCTCCTTGTGGTCATGAAGTCTCCTTGTGGTCATATGAAGTCTCTGAAGTCTCCTTGTGGTCATGAAGTCTCCTTGTGGTCATATGAAGTCTCTGAAGTCTCCTTGTGGTCATATGAAGTCTCCTTGTGGTCATATGAAGTCTCCTTGTGGTCATATGAAGTCTCTGAAGTCTCCTTGTGGTCATTGAAGTCTCCTTGTGGTCATATGAAGTCTCCTTGTGGTCATATGAAGTCTCTAAACTCTCCTTGTGGTCATATGAAGTCTCTGAAGTCTCCTTGTGGTCATATGAAGTCTCCTTGTGGTCATATGAAGTCTCCTTGTGGTCATATGAAGTCTCCTTGTGGTCATATGAAGTCTCCTTGTGGTCATATGAAGTCTCTGAAGTCTCCTTGTGGTCATATGAAGTCTCCTTGTGGTCATATTGTGGTTTAAATACCAGTGTTTATGTCATTTCAGTGGTTTTGCTCTCTTTTCAAGTCGTTTTATGTTTTGTGTCTCTTTCATCAGTTTTCAGATGTTTTTCTGTATTTTCTAGTGGTTTTAGGTTTTTAGAGGTACATTTGTGTCATTTCTTGGTCATGTTATGTTTACTTGCATATGTTTGGACTATTTAAATGTCCCTTTCGTGTCCCTTTCTGGTCCTTATATGCATTGTTGTAGTTATGTTGTGTCTCTTAAAGTTCATTTTGAGGCTTATTTCACCTTCAACGTCTCATTGCAGCGGTTTTGCAAATTTTTTGTTATTTGTCTCTTTAAATACATTTTGCATGGCTTTGCGCTCGCTGTGTGTCGCTGTATTTGTTTTATGTCCCTTTTTGGTCCTTCTGTAAACATTTGAGGTCATATTTTTGTAATTTGGTGTCTTTTTGTCACCTATCAGCCGTTTTGCCTTCTTTAATAGTTCTTTGAGGTTGTTAGTGGTCATATCGTGTACAGTTTGGCTCTTTTCCTATCAGTTTTTGGTCATGTTGTGTTTCTTTGCTGCTATTTTGCATCTCTATCTGTCATGTTGTATTCATTTCTATCCGTCTCTGGTCGTTTAATGATCATTTTGATTCTCTTCCTGGTCGGTGTCTGTCTCTCTTTGAGTGACATTTTGTAGCTGAAAGCCGTGGAGACCCCTGACACTTTGAGCCTCTACCAGGCTATCAATCAATGGCGGCCATGCTTGTTGTTTCCCCGTTAAAGGTTTTTATTTCCGTATCGAGGGTCCAGCACAACAGAGCGTGTTGAAAGCACCAGAGGTCGTAAATCCCCCCACAGGAACATTTGAGATTTCCCTTCACTTGTGCATCCCAATAGGTTGTATTTTTGATTCCTACAGTTTGCCATGGGGGACAAAGACAGACCCTAATGTCCTCTGATACCAGTGAGTGATGAAGAGGGGGGGCAGGGTGGGAAACACACAGGAGGAGGAGGAGGAGGAGGAGGGTGCAGCCCCTTCATTGTGGAGCCTGTGGGCGGTCACTGCTTTACATATCACCTCCAACTACACCAGGCTTACTTTTCACTCAAAATATAAAAGCTGCAACTAAAATATGTTCAGTCACCATTCATCTGATGACTGTTTGGTTTATCAGACATCAGAATAACACGATCTCAGAGCTGAAGGCATGGGCTTCTCATGACATGGTTTGACTTAACAACAGGGTGAAACTAGTCGATAGGCAATTCACATAACAGAGAAGCTGAAAGAAAGCCCCTTTAAGAAGCAGGAAACACATCGGACTGAGGTTTCATTTGAGTTTGATGAGTAAACAGTGACAATGTGAAGGGAAGGTCATCAAATATAACAACAAAACATGAGTTTCAACATGTTTTTAAGTATGTAAATTAACAACCTAAAGTCTAAATGTGAGGTTTAGGAAAGATGATGAGGGCTTCAAGGCACTCAAAGCAAACTTATTTTTGTAATAAACAACACGTCTTTTCAGCTAATTATTGCAATTGTAGCTTTACTTGTGATTTAAAGTGAGTTTTTCTTAGTATAAGTTGTTTGTTTGCCTATAAGCATCACCAGAGGTAAAATCAGATGTGTTTCTGCGTTCATATGATGAGAGAAAGCTCTTACCAACTGCAGACAGCAGAGCAGGATCAGCGTGCAGCGAGCAGAGCAGCAGCCCATCTTCCTCTCTGATGATGATGATGATGAAGAAGAAGAAGATAACTAAAGTGATTTAAAAAAAAATGCTCAAACTGAAGCGTAAACCCAGTGAGGTTTCAGGTCCATCTTTCTCCGGACGCACAGTGCACTTTCCTCACAGAGGAAAACACGGATCTGCTGCTGGGGGGGAGGGGTGTATGGGAGGAGAGCAGTGCCACAAAGGGGGGAGAGCCAAGGGGCAGCTTCATTCATATTTCATTTTGTATTCAGCCAAATAACATTATACATGCAGTGTATGGCTGGCATTCATATATATTTAATAATTCTAAATTATATTATTGTATATTTATAGATTTAACAGATGCTCTGAAAGAATATAGGTTCAAATGATGAGATTGGAAAATAATAAGCAAATAAAACAAATAAAAACAGGAATTTACTTCTGGTAAAATAATAATATTTTAATCAAATGTAATAAATAAAAATCCTATAAATAACAAGGAAACATTTATTTAAAAATAAATAGAAATACTTTTTAATAATAAGGAATTTTTTTTAAATAACAGTTATATTAAATGCCACTTTAATAACAAACAAATGCTTCTTTAAATAAATAAATCAATCAATCAATCAATGTTTATTTATATAGCCCAATATCACGAATGTTACATGTGTCTCAGTGGACTTCACAGTTTGTACAGAATATCAGTATGACAATATGACACCCTCTGTCCTCAGACCCTCTGTCCTTAGACCCTCTGTCCTTAGACCCTCTGTCCTTAGACCCTCACATCGTACAAGGAAAAACTTCCAGAGAAAACCCCACAGTTTAAAGGGGTGCATGGGAGAAACCTCAGGGAGAGCAACAGAGGAGGGATCCCTCTCCCAGGACGGACAGACGTGCAATAGATGCCGTGTGTAAATTGAAAAGATAATACATTTGCAACATAGGTAGACCAAATGTTTGCAAATGCATGTGTCTATAATAAGAAGATTAATCCACAAGGATGTCAACAATCCTGTGGGAGCCATCAGGGAAGTAGTATGATGAGAGTCAGGCAGGACCGCAGAGACAGGTTCAGCCACGACTCGAAGTCCAGGACTCAAATCCAGAATTCAGGACACAGGATCCAGGACTCAGGATCCAGGATTCAGGATTCAGGATCCAGGACTCCGGATGCAGGACACATGATTCAGGATCCAGGACACAGGACCACAGCAACAGGATCAGCCACGACTCAGGATCCCAGCGTAGATAGATACCAAAAAGAAATGTGGAAAGCTGGGTTAATCGGAACATGAGAGTACACAGGTATAGACAGAGAGAAGGAAGAAGTAAGATGTCCCCCGACAGACTAAGCCTATATCAGCAAAACTAGGGGCTGAATCTAATCAGCCCTAACTATAAGCTTTATCAAAAAGGAAGGTCTTAAGCGCACTCTTAAAAACGGATAGGGTGTCTGCCGCCCGAACACAAACTGGAAGCTGATTCCACAAAAGTGGAGCTTGATAAGAAAAGGCTCTGGCTCCCATTGTACTTTTAGAGACTCTAGGAACAACCAACAACCCTGCATTCTAAATAAACAGATGCCCGTTCTCATTTCTCTAATTCCGTGTCTAACCCCTCGATTCCACCGGGTCCGTCTGCGTTGCGCTACGGCCGCGCTACGGCTGCGCTGCGGCGTTCGCAAAGATCGCGGCCACTCTAGTCAATGGGTGCTATTCCACCACGTTACGGCTCAGAAGCATCCCAGAAGCGTCTCGGCGCTGGGATCAAGATAGGATTCAAGTCTATTTTCACACGACGCAAGGCGTTGGATAGGCGCCGGGCAGGAAGTGGACCAGTCCGAGCATCCGGCCCATCCCCAAAATAAACACATTTTGCAGACCCTATCCCTCCGTAGTCTTTCAAGTAGGAGGAGAAATGCCAGCGTTCTCCTCCGGTTTCCAGGCACTGTGTAAATTATATATTTAGAATAATTATGATGATAAATGCATTTAGTTACCACTAAAATACAGCAACACATCTTTGATTCATGTCGTTTATAACTTGACTATTATAATTATTATTAACTATGTCTGTTGTCTACAACACAACAAAATAGGAAATAACAACAATAAACACGAAATAAACCATTTAATACATAGCCTTCTTACTTTCTTGTAGAAGTACGAATGTCCAGGAACAAAAATTGCGAGCCGGCACGCGAGACGCTCCGCTTCTGAAACGCTCCTGAAACGCGCCCAGTGGGTATGACGCCGGAGGAGGCCGGACCAAAACCGCGGCGCAGCCGTGACGCGACGCAGACGGACCCGGTGGAATCGAGGGGTAAGCCCCGCCCACAGGAGATGCGAGCAGAGGAGTCGAGGAGGAGAAATGTGTGAAATGAGAAAGGGCCGATATGGTTTTAAACCTACTTGGCAAAAAAATACTTGTTAAAAGCTCAAACTCACCCCTAAGAAATGTGTTGTTATACTTTGACCAATTATTCATAAACATTAATTAAAAAGGCTATAATTTAATGGTTTGATAGTTTGATTAGTTTGGTACAAAATCGTTAGGGTTGTAAGAAGAGAGTTTGAGTACATTTTAAGGTAAGGGTCTCTCCCCGCCTTAAACACCTGTATGCTCCCTCAGTGGCACTGATCGACCCTCATACAGCAACACCGCTGCTGCGCTCTGATTGGCTGCTGCTGCTGCCCTGCACTGCTCTCATCATCCAGCAGGGGGCGGTGTTACAGCATTAAGGGTAACACAAGAACTGATTTGTTTTTGTTTATTTTTCAAGCATTTCAAGTTTAAATATTGGAGATTAATGAGAAAACATTTCAGACTTTATGATGGATGTCATTTTTTATCATTTCTATAAAATGCATTAATATGTTTATTGTATTTATTTTGTATTCAGCCTTTTAATTTTTATTCAGATATAGTTTGAACATTTAATAATAACAACAATAATAAAAAAAATAGTACAATAATAATAGTAATTAAAATGTTGAATGTATTTTTTTAACACATTAAATACATGCAATTTGCTCAAAAGATATTATTTCATACATTATAACTAATAATAATAATAATAATAACAATAAAAACTACAAACCAACGATTGTAAATAATAACTACCGGTAATAATGATTTAAACTTTTGATCTATTGACTCGTGTTTGAATACATTCACTTATTTATTTCATACAGTATTAATATCAATAATATATATTCTTTCATTTGTTTATTTTTATTGGCAATATTTAAACATTTGATATTATTATTATCATTATTATTAATTTAATTTGTTTTATGTCATACATCCAATGGTTCCAAGTGTTCAGAATTGTTTAGGGTTAATTATTATTATAGTTGTTATTGCAGAATAAGGTGTGTTCAGTGCATTAGCCCCAGCCTCCTCGTGCCCCTTCATAAAATGATGAATCTCATTAGACACAGCCTCACTTCCTCACCCGTCCAAGGGGTGGCGCTAGAGTCAGAATATAAATGGTGAGGGGGGGTCTCTGCCTGAGTCACATGGAAACACAGCAGCCGAGCAGAGGGGAGGCTGAGCGGATGGAAGGGGCTGAGGGAACGCGGAGGAGATAAACCGGAGAGTACTGGAGATACCGGGAGATACCTGGAGACTAACCCGGGGAACAGAGCCTCACAGCGAGGGGGGGGGACACCCGGGACACGCGACCCTGCAGCTGGGGGCAGGGGGGGGGGCAGAGGCGCTCGGACAGGGGCGCACAGCTTTAAAACGATGCGTCTCGTGAGGAGGACACGTTCTCGCCTTTCTTTCTGATTGATGATGATGTTCAGGGTCCGAGGAAGATG
>NW_011336421.1:0-5297 GCF_000735185.1 Notothenia coriiceps | reverse complement strand
ATATCCACATGTCAACCCTACTTTTCGAATCATAAATCTAGTCGCCAGAAGCAAAATGCTAACGTTATGCTATAACGAACTACAGGGTCGCTGCTTCAACGTCACGCCAACTTAAGATCCAAATTCACTCACTCCCACAACCCATCAGAGACTGCACCGACCTCATCACCTTCAAAAAACTCACAAAAACTTACCTCTTCAATCTGGCTTTTAATGTGTGATTGTTTTTGTATTGCTTGATTTTATAAATGTTTTCACTATCTCTGTAAAGCGACTTTGAGCACATGTAAAAGCGCTAACAAAATAAATCTATTATTCATTATTATTAAATATATATTATTACAATAAAACATGTCTCTCCTATAGGCTGAATCATGTTAATCGTTGTCACATAGCTATCACATGCCTAAAACAGTGTGTCCTGCTTCTCTTCTTGGTAATCAACTTGCATATCAGTCTGGAGCCGAGTCCAGCAGGTTCACTTTCTAACAGATGGCTTCTTTGGAATGCTCCCTGCTAGACATTTTTAAATATACACAAGTTAAATATGAATAGTGACAGGCAGAGGATGAGGGAATGGATGTCTGAATGACGGGATGTAAGGATTGAGGGATGAATGGATGTAGGGGTGTATCGTTGAAGGGTGGAGGGATGAAAGAGATTGGCTGAGTATGAGGTAGAAGGAGAACCGTATGGGTAGAAGGGAGAGGGAGGTCGGATTGAGTGAATGGAGACAGGCGATGGCCAGATATAAATAGAGATGGCCGAGATTAGAGACGGGGTTGAGGCGTGGCCTTGCTCCTGAAGGTTCACAAATTAACTTCATTTATTGTCGAAAACTACCTGAATGGCACACAAACTTCCCAAAATCACCACAGTCTTACCAGAACCATGTTTACCTTCACAGCCAACTAAAAAGATGATTGATAGGGGTAATAACTGCCCGAATCTGGCAACTTCACTCGTGTGTTTTCCCGCCTTTCTTGTAGCAGGTGTCCCCCTTATCCTCCCTCGTCCCTGGGTGGTTGTCTCTGCGTCTTTCTCCTCTTCAATGGATGAGATAGAGGAGACGAAGAGGAGCGCCTCGGCTTCCTCCCCTCGGTGTGGTTTCCTGTTTGTAGGTGGAGGATGTGGAGACGGTTGCAGCAGCGTTCACACAGCGCTGCAGCCTCTAACATCACGACTACATCTCCTTATTGGCTCGAGGTGTTAGTGTGTGAAACTGCTTCTTCTTTTTTCTTTCTTTCTCCAGTTTCCAGTTGCAGGTTTTGCAGTTTGATCAGCCCACACGCCTCCTGCAGCAGAGCGGGCCACTTTTATGTCAGTGAGTCACCTGGGTGGTGAGTCAACTTTAGCAGAAGTTTGTCACATTTAGTCTTAAATCTTGAGCTGGAATTTGATTTTTTTTATCTTTCAGAATGCTCCATCTCTTTGACCTGCATTAATGCTTCTCGAATAGGAAACTCGTCGAAGTATCTGAGGATCCGTGGCGGGAGCTGAAGGTGAATACAACCCTTACTCAGAATCACATTGAGTTAATCGCAGAAACAAAGAAAAGTAAAACAAGAGAACAAGAAATATGACTAACAGAGAGAGATGGTACCATCATACAATTATAAAAGCCATTAATAAAGTAAAATCGTTTTTAACGTAAAGTTGTAATACATGAGCTTGTACCATATCATCCTTTATTTGGTAACCAAAACCTGAGCTCAAATTTGGTGATTTTGAAATGTTTTGTTAATGTTTCAGTGGCAGATGCTCACTCTCTTTGACTTGCATTGATGCTTTGGAATAGGAAACTTGAAGAAGCCATCTGAGGGTCCGTGGCGGGAGCTGCAGCGAGGTGATTGGGTGCAGCACAGCGAGGGAGGAGGAGGTGCAACGAGAAGAAGTGTTCAGAAATGGAGGACGCTGGGTCGCAGTAGCTGCCTCATGCGGACCACTCTCTGCCAGGAGACACACCGAAGCTTCACCCGTCCTCCGTGTCTACAGGTGAGTCCTCTCATTTTCACATCCTCACCTTTAAATAAGGGACTTCTACATCATGGAGGAAGCTTCATTTGTTCCCAGCATGCACCTGGAGGAGGTGAAGCATGGAGGCCTGGTGAAGGCATTTACTAAATTACTGTATTCGAGTACAATTTGAGTGACTTGTACTTCAATTTCATTTTATGCTATTTTATAATTCGACTCCTATATTTATCTGACAGCTTTAGTTACTTATCAAAATTCCGTAATTTTATATATAGCCTATGCATTTTGAGCACTTTTATTTTGGAAATTTAATTATATTTTGATGCCATTATGTGTGTACTTATACTTAAGTAATATACTGAATGCAAGACTTTTACTTATTTTTACAATTTAGTACTTTTACTTAAGTGAAAACTCTGAGGACTTTAATCCTCTCTCTCAGGCAAAGACATTTCAAAACAAAGCAATTATTCAATTTAATTTGACAAAGGCAAAAAAAGTGTATAAAATAAATGATAAAAGACGTAAAATAAATCTTAATCAAACATGACTTAGGTTAAATGGTAGAACATCTTTGCTTTATCGTCCTTCAATTAATATATTGATACACAACTAGCTAGCTGAAATGTAAAAGATTATACGTACAGGAAACAACTCAGGATCTTCTACAGTATGTGTCAGGTGTGAAATTAAGGGCTTGGGTTTAAACACAGACACATTTCCACTAAAAGCAGGCTCCTTGTTTCACTTCAGGACAAAAGTAAAACATGTATTCCTGTGATAAAGCACAGAGACACCAAGGATCGATTATAAATCTCCTGGTGAAGAAAGCAATACAAATGTGTCAAAACAATACACGTGTTTAGTTGACACACAAAGTATTTTGTAGGACAAAAATAAGACTGTGAAGACAACATGTTGGCTCTGTGAAGAGTTTATGGCCATTTCTTAACGATTTTGGACGTTTCATGGACTAAACTGTTAGCGATACATAAACATTTTTTATCAGAAAATAATGAATAACTAAGGTTTGAAAAATGTTATTGTTAACTGCTGTATTTCAGTTTTAAAATGAACAAAATGACACGAATACAGGATTTAACAAGAGTTACCTAGAATACCTCTACAGTATTTATGATTAAAAGTCCTGCATTTCAAATCTACTGTATTACCAGAAGCAATAATAATATGTTTCAATTCTATATTTAAAAATGTACAATAAGACACATTTAAAGGCACAACAATCATACATAGAAAATGAAAAACAAGATCCAATAACATAATAAAATAATAAAAACCGTATTATAACCACAGTATTGTTAGGTATTTTCAGTACAGTACGTTTCAACATTTCGATATACTTACATACTTTTACTACAATAACATTTATAATTCAGGGAGTTTACCATAACAGAATATTATCACAGTGTGCAATTAGTAACTTTACTGTTACAGAGTATTATTACAGTAAGGTAACTATAGTACTTTTACCTTATCACAGTACAGTCTGGTACTAGTACTGGTACCTGTACTTTTGACTGGAACAGAGTATTTTCACAGCGTGTTATTATTTCTTTAATTGTAAGGAAGTATTTTCACATTGAGGTAACTAGTACTTTTACCTTATCACAGTATTTCTACAGTGTGGCATTTAGTGCTTTAACTGTATCAGAGTATTTAAACAATATGATATTAGTACTTTTTACTGTAATAAAATATTTTCACAGTGTAGAATTACTAACTATGCAGTATTCACAGTGAGGTAACTAGTACTTTTACCTTGCCACAGTATTTCTACAGTGTTGTATTAGTATGTTTTCTGTAACACAGTATTTTCACAGTGTGGTATAAGTCAGTTGACTGTAACACTGTATTTCTACAGTGTGGTATTAGTACTGTCACAGTGTTTCTGTGGAGGTTCCGTGTCAGAGAACAGTGTTCTGGTTCTCAGAGAACAGATATATTTCTGTGAGTTGCTTTTCCTTCCTGTGTGACGCAGCTCTGTGATTATCATCGGGTACTTCCTGTGAGCTTCAGCAAAGTAAAAACCACCAGTCATTCAAAAAGAAATAGAGCAGGTGGTTTCACCTTAAATACTTGCTTACACCTGTTAAAATATACTTTTTTATTCAGTTTAAATAAATGGACGGGACTAAAGCTCCTTACACACCAAGCCGATTTTCGCCGTGCCGACACCTTCCGCCGCCGATTCGACATGAATCGGGAGGCCGTTGGCCAAAGAAATTACTCTGATTGGCTGTTCAGCTTAGCGAATCAGTGCATGAGAAGCGAAACGGAAGTGTGGGACCCAAACAAACTATTAAGAAGGCAAATCTGAGATTTAATTTAACTCCAGCTCTCGACACAGAAAGCCCCATGAGCTTCTCGTTGTAGAGGGAAAATGGAACGGACACGCTATTTGTTGTTTGTTTACAGTATATCACGCATTCTGTTCTTCTTCTCTCGGTATATCACGCAGCCTGTCTTCCGGTTGTTGCCTCTTTTGAATGACGAAAACACACTACCGCCTACAGGTTATTCCCACTCACGCATGCACAGTTTGTACGTGCTACTTGGCCGTCGGCTGAAGTCTTTGCGGTGTGTTCCAGTGCGACTGTTGGTCGAGACGCGAGGCGACACAACAGTCGGGTCCGTCTGTGTCAGTTCTTTGGTGTCAGCTTGGTGTGTCCTAGAGCAGGGGTTCCCAAAGTGAGGGTCGCGAGATGATTACAAAATAAAAATTGAAAATTAAAATATATGTTTTTTTTCTTTTATCAATTGTTTTAAAATTATTATTAATAATAACGTGTGCATAGACATTTTTCAGGGGCGGACTAGCCATCTGTATAATTTCCCCGCAACGAGGCTCCCCCTTTGACAATTCACTAGCGCAGTGTTTCTCAAAGTTTTTCATACCAAGGACCACTTAACCAATAAAAAAACACTCACGGACCACCCAACTCCATAAATATCCAAAAACAATAGGCCTGCTTACCACTCAAACAGTACATAACAGCCTAATAATGACAGCTTAACCTTTTTGACTCGTTCACACAATAAATCAACAATACAAATACAACTACAGATTATATAAGCATTTAGTTCAAATGCGATTTTAAATGCTCTCAGGTTTTACACCTCTTATGAAATGTAGACTACATTTAGTTTATGTTTATGTCCGAGCCAACAGACTCACAGATCGTTGGCTACTGAGAGATATGCAAAATGCACCGCATAGTACGACACAAACCTCCGCTGTGGATTTTGAAAACAAAATACAGTAAAACTATGTTTGCAGGCCCAAGTTAACTCTCTGAGGC
>NW_011336420.1:0-5895 GCF_000735185.1 Notothenia coriiceps | reverse complement strand
GATTGGCTCTCAGGTGAGTGAACAGGTGAGTCTCACCCTCTGATTGGCTGTCAGGTGAGTGAACAGGTGAGTCTCACCCTCTGATTGGCTCTCAGATGAGTGTACAGGTGAGTCCCACCCTCTGATTGGCTCTCAGGTGAGTTTACAGGTGAATCTCACCCTCTGATTGGCTCTCAGGTGAGTGTACAGGTGAGTCTCACCCTCTGATTGGCTGTCAGGTGAGTACAGGTGAGTCTCACCCTCTGATTGGCTGTCAGGTGAGTGAAGGACATCCTCCGCAGGCAGCTCCTCTCTGAAGTGCTGAGACACATCACCAGGCTCCACCCAGTCACACCTGTAACCATGGAGACAGACACCTTAGTGACATCACTATGGAACACTCCAACACAATTGTACAATGTGATGCGCACACACACACACACACACACACACACACACACACACACACACACACACACACACACACACACACACACACACACACACACACACACACACACACACACAGAAGTCATTGTTTCTGTCATTCTGTTTCCAACAGAGCCAATTTAACAGAGTTGTCGTTTCACTTTATTCCCCCCTCTTGTTTCTGTGTAGTGTTGCCTGCTGCAGGCCCCGCCCCCTCTGTTTGCCCAGCTGTCAATCATCTGCTCATACACACCTGTCCCTCACAGCAGGGGTCCAGCGTGTGTTTAAATACTTCAGAAGATACTGAACACACTGGGGGTGAATGTGGCTTTAAATATAGAAATGATGGGATGTTGTCACATGTTTTTGTTTCACCTTTAACCTCAACTCCCCCCATTCTGCAGCTGACAGGAAGTCTCCACCCTGCTCTGTAAACACAGTGTGAGTGTGAGTGTGTGTGTGTGTGTGTGTGTGTGTGTGTGTGTGTGTGTGTGTGTGTGTGTGTGTGTGTGTGTGTGTGTGTGTGTGAGAAACATCAAAACAGACAGAAGAATGTGGAACAGGAACAGAGTGGGAAGAAGAAAGGAGGAGAGGAAGTTTTATCTGAGATGGATCCGAGTGTTTCAGTTCTCGTTTCATCTCTCTCTGTTCTGAGCTCTTTATAACAACACCGTTTCATAAAAGACAAAGAACTGAGAGCAGGCGATGACTTCTAAAAAGCACTTTATCTACTCTAACGTATATATTATATTTCCCAGCATGCCTCAGTGCCTCCGCCTCCACAAACAGACACTAACGAGCTCTCATTCCACCGAGGCCTCTCGTCACATGACCTCTCATCACATGACCTCTCATCACATGACCTCTCATCACATGACCTCTCATCACATGACCTCTCGTCACATGACCTCATCACATACATCTTCATAAAGAGTGTGTGACGTCTCCTCGAAACAGCCTGAAGATTATTACTGCTGTCACAGAAACCAACACACACACACACACACACACACACACACACACACACACACACAGGATGTGATCCTCCGATGTGTGTGTGTGTCCCAAATATACACTTTATGGTATCTTTTACATGACGTACAGTAAAGTTAACCGTTTGATTGACGTCCCAAATATTCTTCTATATCTGTTTCAGGGACACACTTAAAATACCTCCAACACATACTTAAGACACAGAGCAATCTGATTGGTCCCTGCAGCTGTCAATCACCCTGCAGCTGTCAATCATCCCCACAAAAATGTAAATACTCAGACAATCAGTTCCAGCAGTGGCTCAGTCGGTAGGGACTTGGACTGGGAGCCGTAGGGTTGCTGGTTCAACTCCCCCCTCCCCCCCACTCCCATCGCTGTACAATAACTCCCCCCTGCTCCCAGTGGCAGAGGTTTCACTGAGTGCATGAACCATTAGAGAGGGGTTCATGAGCAGGAGGCGGGCCCTGGCTAGCAGACTGGTTCAGTGACCCCCAGTAGTCTGACAGGATGTTAAAGGGCCCATGTCCTGCTTCTCTGGTTCTGACCCGTCCCCTTGTGTTCTGTAGCTTCTGCATGTAAACGGTCTGCAGAGTCACAAACCCTCAAAGGATACCCTGTAGGGAGTAACGCTTTAACGGCCCGTCCACATAGCGGCGTGCATTTAAGCTTGGCGGTGGGCGTGTCTGAAGCTTGTACCTGCGAGCAACGCGACCAACAACCAATCACGTGAATCTCCCGCCCCCGACATCCAGTTTACGAAGTATACTGGATATAAACTCCCCAAACAGGCGAAAACCTACCAGTTTCACCCACTGTCTCTGCCCCCTCCCTCCATGCCTGGCTCCTCCGGTTTGTACCCCGTTAGGTGAACAGGGACTGATCGTACAAGACCGGGTGATTCCCTACCGCTACGATTAATTTCTCCTCCATTTTTTGGAATATGAAGAAATGACCTGCGTGCAGTGTGTCTGTCCGGATAGCACTTGTTCTGGCAGATTTGCATACACGCGGTTTGATTGGCTGACGCTTCCACCGAAGCTTCAGAAGCTTCAAAAGTTGAACATTTCTCAATTTTTGCAGCGAGCCACGCCAGCAAAGCTCCGCTTTGCTTCCCACAATGCATTTCGGAGAAAAGTGACGTCACCCCATTAAAGTGAATGGTGAAGCTTTCAACGCACCCGCTGTGTGGACGGGCCGTAACACAGAGAAGACCTGTCTGTGCTGCCCAGAACGCCTCGTTGGACATTTCTCTTTTTCCATTTACTTCCTGGTACTAAGTGACGTCACGATACCCAGGTCCAAATGGACCAATCCGTGGAGCTCCACACACACACACACACACACACACACACACACACACACACACACACACACACACACACACACACACACACACACACACACACACACACCTTTTCTGCAACAAGCCGTGTAGGACAGAGAGTGAATACACAGAGATGCTGGATGAGAAACCAATGTGAGTTTGGAACATTGAACAATGTACATTTATTCTAGTAGACCTAAACAATGGAACTATGATCAGTAGAAATGGCCATGAGTCATGGGACATTTAAAACCTGTTAGTGGTTTTCTGTGCCTGACTGGTTCCCAGCTCACCTGCAGGGCCTCCAGAGAGGCGATGATCCGACTGCTCTCCTCCAGCAGAACCTCCTCCTCCTGCTCCTGGGGTCCGGAGAGGAACCGGGTCCTGGTCTGCAGGAACACACAGAGCCCGAGTAGCAGCAGCAGAACCGGGCCGGAGCAGAACCGGAACCGAAGAAACCGGAGGGGAGGGAGGAGGAACCGGAGGGGGGGCCGGAGGATCCGCATCGGTGAAGCTTTACATTCCTCTCCTCCTCACCTGTGGAGCAGAGGGGGTCATCAGGTGTAGTCCAGCCCCCCTGAGGGTTTACCTGGAGACTTTTTTGGACTTTATCCGAGCCGAATTCACTACAGGGTCGATATGATTCTGAATAAAATGTTAACTCATGTTAAAGATCCGGGAAACTAGAATAAAAAAGGAATAGAACGTTATACGCACTATTTCTTAAGCAGGACGCTCCGTGCGCAGCGGATGGATCCACAAAGAGAAGATTGTTAAAAATATGAATTGGTTTTTGGGTAATAAGACCCAAGCCGAATTTGCAAGTGGGTCCATATAAGTCAGAAAAAAGTATTACCTCGTGTTAAATGTTTAAGAAACTTACATAAACCCAAATCCAGTTTTAAAACATGATTATTTTCAGGCGAACGCGGTGCGCGCAGCGGAGCGTCACAGAGAAGTGTGTTATTAAAACAGAAACATCATTTAAGAAGATCAAATCCGAGCAGAACTCATAACTGGATTAATATGAGTTAGAAAACAGTCGTGAATTATGCTATAGTTCCGAAAAACTAGAATAAAAAAAGGAATAGAAAGTTAGAAAGGTCTATTTCTTAAGGACGCTCCGTGCGCAGCGGATGGATCCACACAGAAGTTTGTTTAAATAAAATAAACCTACTTTTTGGTTTTTAGATCCAAACAGAGTCCACGGTAGGATCCATATGAGTCACAAGACGTTTTAACCGAAGTTGTAAAACCACAATTATTCTCCAAGCGTTTTTCAGACAAACGCTGCGTTGGCAGTGATGGAGCCAGAGAACGGGTTGCATTCAGACATAAAAGCCTTTCGGGTAATTATATCCAAGGCAGATGTTCTAATGGTTCCATATGAGTCAGAAACAAGTCTTACCTCAGGTTCTAAGTCCAATAAATGTACATAATCCCGTTATAAACGCGTTATTCTCCAGGCTGCCGCTGAGTTCGCTCGGATTTGTTATTAAAGAGCTTTAAAAGTGATTATATCCCAGCAGAGTTCAGGAGTGGATCCACTCAGGTCAGAAAATGGCATTACCTGATGTTAAAAGTTAAAAAAAAACTTGCATAAAAACAGTTTTATACACTTCGCTCCTCAGACGTGCTGTTCGCGGCAAAGTTCGCTTGGTTTCCGCCGAACTGCATCTCCTCCCGATCATGTGCTTTAATGAGTCTCTAATTATCTCTGCTAACTGCGCAGTTCCTCCAGAGTCTAACCGGACAGTGAACACACACTCTACACAGACACACACACACTCTGCACATACACTCCTCCGGTAGCGGTGCAGACTGCAGAGGTTAGAGGAGCGGAAAAACGCGTGGAGGAGACCATCTGGTTTCAGTTAAACCCAGGAGGAGAGCTGCCTCTAGACCTCCTCTTTAAAACACAAGCGCGCGCGCGCACACACACACACACACACACACTTCTTCTGTGTTTGTAGTTTCAAACTTCAGTTTCCTGCAGACTTCAGAGAGCTCAGTGGGGGGTCCCCCTCCTCCTCCTGCTGAAACACTCCCGAGTTATTTCTGGAAAACACGCACCCTGTCAGTGTGTGTGTGTGTGTGTGTGTGTGTGTGTGTTAACCGCTCACAGCTGTAGACACAGCAGAGAACAACAGGCAGGGGAAACCCTGAGACTAAAGTTTATCTAAATAAATAACAAATAATTGAACAAATAATTGCAATCACTTGTTTTATGAAAGGTTAAACTACACCACTGTTTAACAAATGATTTATAATAAAGATATGTTTTTAATTCCAGTTTCTGGAGATGTTTCCTTTCAGTCCGTTACATCCTTAGTTTATAATCAGTCCCTGCCTCTGGACACTTGGTTTTAGTGAAAGTCTCTTCCTACTCCAGCTGCTGTGAAGAGACCTTTCTCTAAAGGTCACGTGATCTTTGAATCCACTCTGACTCAGAAGTCTACATCCTATTGGCTAACGCTCCTACACATTGCAGTGATAGGCTCAAAGGGGCGGGACATCTCTAAGCTGTTGACCAATCACAGCAGAGCCCCAGCTGACCAATCAGAGCAGCTCTGGTTTCCGACAGAGGGTGAAAAGAGAGAAACTGAAGTCAGAGTTAAAAACATCTTCACTTTATTGGACTCCTCTCTTTAAACTCTCCTTCGATGCCCCTTCCCCTCCAACCCGCTCTGTGCACACCGCCCAGAGCCCGAGTGCTGCTGCTGCGCCATGCGTCATGCGCCATGCGCCATCGTTTGCTTTGCAGCATTACTTAATATAACATTAAAATTGATTCTCAATGTTATTTCCACAGATCTTGTTGTTGTTGTTGTTGCGCGTTGGTGTGAAAGGGGCATTAGGGATCTTCCAGGATCCTGTAGTTGTAGTCCAGCAGCGGCCATGTTTGTAGTTCTTTTTTATTAAAGTTGTGGATCATGGGGATAACCCAGGTATCAAGGTAACGCTTAGACACAATAACAACGATCAGCGTGACACTTCCTTTCCTCTGAACGGTCCCAACAGAAAGAGAATTATTACAAATCAGAATTTAACAACAAATACTTTTTCATTTTTAAAGTTTTAATTGAGAATGATGAGAAGAAGTCACACAGGAAGAGGCTGATGCATTCTGGGTAATACAGGTGACAGAATAGAGAGGGGGGGCATCAGGT
>NW_011336419.1:0-4569 GCF_000735185.1 Notothenia coriiceps | reverse complement strand
CCGTGTACCGGA
Source organism: Notothenia coriiceps (assembly GCF_000735185.1). Lineage (NCBI taxonomy): Eukaryota > Metazoa > Chordata > Actinopteri > Perciformes > Nototheniidae > Notothenia > Notothenia coriiceps. The sequence continues at coordinate 4,557 of NW_011336419.1, read as the reverse complement.
GGGGAGAGAGAGAGAGCAGCGAAGGGGGGGAGAGAGATGTAATACGGTTTCCTGATAAAGCTGTGGAGTATCTGCTGCAGGGAGGTGGATGCACAACGCACCCAGGAACGAACGCTAGCTCCGGTCCTTTTCCCGTGAGGGAAACTGTGGACTCGATGTCCTGACAGGCTGGTATTTGTGCAACCTGCACAAACACAATACTGCACCATGATTACAAATGGTGAAATACAATATACAAAATACCAGCTCACTAAAACACAACCGCTCAACTCAACGCAACTACTAACTATACCCGCTGTCAGAGAGCGGAGATGTGTCCCCTGTGTGATGTAATATGACGCGTTTGAAGTATGACCTTAAAAAAAAGCCGTTTTTAAGAGCAGAGCTCAAAATTGCTCCTTTCCCTCTGAATTCCTGCCCTTATGTCTCGTAAAATATATCAAATCCTACATTCACTTTTTTAATTGTAATTTTCAAGCAAGTTTAAGCATAAATGTAGAAAGAAAAAAAACCCTGCAAGATGCTCTTTAACATCCCGATAGCAATGAATACATTAAATGCTTTGACAATAAATACATAAAAAAATGTCATCTGTGGAAGCCGTAGTACTGTAAAAAGCACGACCAATCATCTGAGCCGGCCCAGCTAAAATAACTGGATGGCCTACCTGCCTGTCAGCCTTCCATCTTGTGCACAAACTTATCTCGTGCCCTCATTGGTCATGTGCGCGTTCGTGTGTGTTGGAGGAGGGGCTCTGTAAGGAAGTCTGAAGGAAGGGGCAGATTTTTTTCGGCTGCGTAGTTTCAAATTCTCGCGCACTCAAGCTGATTTCTCCATTCTTACCTACCCTACCTTTAATATCCTGCTCAGAAAATATCCTGCTACTCAACTGAAATGTCAAAAACATTTTTAAACATTTAATTAATTTAAAGTATTACAGGATCAAAGCTAACCCTGATACTTCAAAAGCTTGATGGAAAAAAACCTGGAATGCTTAACAATTAAAGACGTGTAAATATTGAGGAAATGGAAATATGTAACCCTTCACATTATTACAGATGTATGAAAGAGCATGCATGTATAAGTGTAAGTGAGAGAGACAGAGACGGCATCTGGATTTGATCAGCATTTCGCACTGAACCGCTGGTTGTGTGGTCATACAGTGTGTGGTGGTGCACAGCAGAGGAGCCTAATGTGTTTTCGTATGGTTCATGGAAGTGCTGTGACATAAGGACATCTGTCTGTTGTGCATCTGCATGGCTCTCAGGGGAGTGACATAAGGATCCTAAAGGGAGCAGAAAGATCAAAGCGTCTCTCATATACAGACACGCATTGCTGGAAAAATCACGAGGTGAACACAGAACGTGTGCGGAAGCGATGACTGATGTTTGCTCAGAGACGTGCGAGAAGGGAAAACAAATTGAAATTGAAAACTGTCGGACAAAAAAAGACAGTCACGGGAGACAGGGAAAATATTTGCGGGTAGAGTAGCCATCTTTCCCCATGTGTTGAACTGGAGAATAAAATAAAATTACAGAGTTCACTGCTGTCAGAAGGAGCGCATGTACAGATGCAGGAATGCTAGCCAGCTACACTAAAAAAACTGAAAAGTGACTTTAATTAAATGTATGTCAACAGATTTCACATAACTGCATTAGGTTAGTTGAAAGCAATAATATTACAATAACAATATAAGGTTCAACTAAGATTATTGCTTTCAACTAACCTAATACATTCTTATGTGAAATGTGTTGATATATTTCATTTAATTAAAGTCAACAACACATTTCTGTGACTCAAACGCAGTTGCGTGGCCTCCCAGCCGCTGATATCTTCCCTCATTAATGTGTGGCATGGAGGGAGAACACATGGCAGCAACGCGCCTTGGCTCGCTCTCACAAGTTTATGAAAGCAGAAGAAACCAGACACGCAAACGGATGCCGACTGGCTCGCTGGCCTCTCCGCGATGGACGTCTGCATGCCTGGAGGTGCGTGTGTGTTTCTGTAAGTGGCTGCTGTATTTCATTTCTCAACATTTATCTGCCTGTGCAGTGGCCTCTGAGGTCCGGCTCTTGTCCGCCAGAGCTACAGATGTATGCTAACTAGTAGCAGAGCTCTCTTTCTCTCCCCTCTTTAAAGGGTTTGGCCGAGGCCGCCCACCCAACACAACCGCCCATACCAGACGAGTGCATCACCCCTGTTCGGAAAGAATGAACACATAGCTTCCTAATGCGTTCCCAATGGGTGCAGGTATTTGTGAGGGAGTCAATGATCTGAAGTATAATTGCTTCTTAAACTAAGCCATGATGCTCTGCAGACAAATCCTCTCTCCGCTGTGACATCTGCACGTTATACAGCAGAGACATAACAGCAGTTTGTAAACAGTTGGCCCTGTGATCACAAATCCAAAAGTAATAAAATAATTCTGAATGAAAACAAAGAAAATGACTTTCCCATCATCTTGAAACAGTATCTGACAGTTTTTTTTTCTGCTCAGCAAAATGTCGGAATTGAATGCCTTCTCCGTCAATAGGGTCCGATCCAAACGAGTGGCCTCTTTGCAACAGGGTCGGCACTGTTTGTTCCTTTAACAGTTAGTGACCTGACTCGGTGGTCCCTCTGATGAGAGCCCAGCTGAGATCAGACAGCGTCTCCGGCCAGAAGACATCAGGACCACTCCGGAGACCCCTTAAAAACATGCCCTTTAGTTATTTGTGTAAATGAACAAGTGAGTGGAAACTATGCGGAGTCCAGCCGCCTGGAGTTAGCTTGTGGCATGCCGATGGGGTACAATGCATTTACACGTCAGAGATTTGTGTCGACATTTTAATGAAGCATTTTCTTGCACTGTCTCAGCTCCCCAAAACCCTGTTATATAAGTCACCAATGTATTCATGACGTGTCAAAGTATCATGACGAACACCCCAAAAGTCAAAAGAGACCCATGCTATATTCCCATACAAAAAAAGAATACTGCCTCTTCATTTGTTTATGTTTTTTGAGAACAAGTAGGGGTGGTCAGAGGAGATTCAGGGCGTCTTGAAATGTCAGCGGGAAGAGAGACTTTTTTCCAAAACAGAAGATGAGCCAAAAAGGTTCTGGAAGGTAGAGTTCTCAGCAGCTGACAGAGTAACTGTTGCGTGTGTCCAGGGCTGCGACTAACAATAATTTTCATTATTAATTATTCTGTTTATTATTGTTCTGGTTAAATATTTACGGTAAGAGTTAGAACTGTGTGTCATAAAATAATGAGAAATGCTCTTAACAGTTTCCAAGAGCCAGAGTGAGGTATTCAGATGTCTTGTTTTTTTCCGAGCAACAACAACCAAAGATATGTTGATTACCTAAAATAGAGAAAAGTAGTAGGTCCTCATATTTAAGAGTAAGAACAATTACTTATATAGATTACAATTATTTATACTGGCCAGTTTGTACATGTCATTCAAACACATCCAAAAGGCAGAAGGGCAGAAGTGCTGCATTTATAAGTCAGATTTTCAGAAATTGGCAAAAGTAAGTTACATTTGAGGTATGTTTTTAGAGTAATAGATACAGTGATTATCCTGTCATTTTGCGATGAACGCTTGCATAAGTTAAAGGACACAACAAATGACAGTGTGCGCTGTGAGTGCCAGTCAAAGCTCAAATAATTCAAAAACATGTGGAAAACATAAAGTAAATATATAGTTCTGTGTATACATTTGAGGAAAGATAGAGTCACCATGGATCTATGCATATTTTTAGTGGAACATCATGCCTCTTACCAGTTTGTTTTTTATTAATATACCAACCTTTTCACCTCACTTTAAAACAGACTCACTTTTTCCACTGAATGAGCCTTTTGAAAATTAACGGTGCAAATGAAGGCATCTGTGGTGTTAAAGTTGGTTGTACTCATAAAAAGTCGAACGCTTTCTGAGGAGAATGAATAAAAACGAGATTATAAAAGAAACACTCTGTGCGAACACCCTACTAATATTACTGAGAAATAGTGTGTTTATTAGGCTGTTGTAAAGCAAGAAAAACGATCTGTGCCTTTCATTTAAGGAAGGGAATGAATGCTGAATAGTCAGGGTTTCCCACTTTACTTGGGCGGGCCCCCACCCAGGTATATTAACGTCCGCCAAAGTATATTTTGCGACCCATTTAGGTTAAAAAAAAATGTATCCGTCCGCGAGCACGACACCATATGCAATCGATTAACTAGTGGACAATGATCCCTCGCTCTATCCCCCCTATACCTGTTCGGTCTGCTATCGCGTGAAGGGTCTGCTGCTCTATGCGCTCCGCAGTAACCTCGCTGCGAGGCTCCGGTGAACAGTTTATGAGTGTGCTCCACTAGTGATGTGTCGGTCGCGAACGAGCCGATTCTTTTGAACGGCTCTTTGATATGAACGAGGGGAACCGAGTCGTACTTGGTGAGAGCCGTTCTTGTTATCGTTCAATCGTTTGTCCGCACTCACTGCCTGCCAAAATCCACTAGCCTTTTAAAAAGCTTGATTTTGTTCCCCAAAACGTATTTTGTGAAGACCCACCCCTACTCTGACTGTATCTATC
>NW_011336418.1:0-2587 GCF_000735185.1 Notothenia coriiceps | reverse complement strand
AGGAGCGACATTTCGCCGACAACTGCGCCGAGCACTTGACTTTATGGAGGTAGCCAGACAGTGGGACATTGTACGAAAAGTCAGCACACTCAGCACGGATAGTGCGCGCAACATGATTGCAACGATCCAACGATCCATCACAGTGTCTCTCCACACACACGCACGCACGCACACACACACACACACACACACACACACACACACACACACACACACACACACACACACACACTTTGTATTGTATTATTGTATTGTATGAGAGAGGTTCCAGGTTGAATTGAGGCGGATATTTGTAATGTTCAGAGGTTGTTATTTTTAATATTCATGAGAATATTTGTCATTGATCAAATGATAATAAACAAACATTTGCATAAAGCATATTTGTCCACTCATATGTTGATGAGAGTATTAAAAACTTGAAAAATATCCCTCTAAGGAACATTTAGAACAGATAAAAAATGTGCGATTAACTATGGACAATCATGCGATTAATCGCGATTAACTATATATTTTAATCGACTGACAGCCCTAATAATAATATGAAAATCAGTTCCGATCTCAGCTGTGTGCATCACTTTTTAATATCACCGTTTCCGTTGTGTTTTCAGATTATTGCAGCGGTCCGTCAAGCTGGCGACATGTGTCATGATTTTGTGTTTGTGTTGAATGTTTCCTGTTTTATTTTGAAATGACTTTTCTCCTTTTGTCTTGTCCTGTTTCACTTTCTGTGTTTTCCCGCCTGTGTGACTGTCTGATTGGTTCACCTGCTGCCCCTGTGTTTCACCTCCCCTCTCCAGCTGTGTTTTATCACTGTGATTAGTCTTGGGTTGCATATAGGCTTGTCTTGTGTTCTTTGCTGAGTCGTCATCTTCGTTCCCGTCTATGGCCCGGTCTGTTTTCCCTGAGATCCTGCCTGTGTTCCTGATCCTGTTCCTCGTGCCCTCCCTGGTCTGTACATGTTCAGTTTTCCATTGTTTTTCTATCTTGGCCTGTTCCCCTGTTTATGTGTTAAACGGATTTTTGTTTAGTTTGTTCATAAAAGCTTGTTTTTTGTCATAAATACCTGCCGTCCTACTTTTACTGCTTGAACCCTGACAGAATGTTTTCTAAAAGCTGCGCATGTGTTGTCACTTGGTGAAGATGTTCCTTCATTTGCATGTCCTTTGGCACATTTGTTTTTTATATTTACATCGTAAAAAACTGTTTTTGCAGTGTTTTGAGCCATAGTCTTGTGCTCAATGACCTGAATAAGCCGTGACCCTCAGTGGGAGGTCACATTGGGAAAAAAGCTACATGTCCAGTCATGTTGGCAGCCAATCACTGGCTGTTTTTTAGTGCTGTTCACAAACTACCTCTGTAACTAAATGTGGAGCATAAGAGCCAAATCCATGTTGGCTACTTACTGCTCATGTTCCTGGGCAAGAATATAAAAACCAATTTCAGATATTAAGTTAGCAATAAAGTAGAGACTGTCAAAGATATAGTAGTAATAGTGAGACCCTGGGCTGCGATTACATACTGTAGTCTGTCCACCAAGGAGCACTTCTTTAGTTCATTGTTTATCTGCAATATGTCTGACAATTATTGCAGCTCATCATTATTACTCTTGACAGTCATATCCAACATCAGATAACTTTACCATGAGGAATGATAAGAAAATCACCATAAACAACAGCTACAATGCTTCTATGCAATCCTAGCATTCACTTACTAAATTAATTTGATAAAGCACCTACAGTATAAACCCTAAAACACTGGCTTTACACAATCATAAAAATATGAGTCAAGTCATTTCTCATTCCATCTGATAAGAGGGTCGTGCTTGACACCTGCAGAGAAAGGGTGAGAGAGAGAATACTGCAGTCAGGTGTGCCTTGCATTGTGATAAATCCTGTGTGTGCAAACAAGAAGGTCAGACACACAAAGACAGACAGAGAGAGAAAATCAGTAAAAGACAAGTACACATAGGCAAGAGAAGAACCAGAGAGTGACTGACACAGCATCAGACAGTTTCCTCACCGCTGAGCAGGAGCGGCCAAATTAAAATGCACAGCATGCTGAGCTTGGAGAGTAGAGGAGCTCAGAGTAATTCATTGATTAACAGTCAGCTGTTCTAAAATACTAGTTTTTTACAAGTTAACCCTTGTTATGATTGTCACTGGTGAAAATAAAAAAGGTTTGACTGTATTAATTGAAGAACAAGCAATAGATTTATATTTGGAAAAATGTACTTTACTGTTTTTGATCATTTGTTCAATCAGAAAATGTGCCTTTACAACAGACTTGATAGCTATTGGTCTACAGGAGTGACTGGAGGTTGGGTGCTTTGATCAAGGAATATGAGACAATCAATGTTCATGAAAAAGAGAGTAATTCACTTCCTCTTCCCCTCTCCCTCAGCCAATCAGGCTGAACCAGTGAACTTCTGGTGTCCCAATCAGCATTATTTTTTTATAAAAAATGTTTTATTAAAAAAAGTCACGTATCTTTTTATGAAGATTTAAGTTATTAAATCCACCCGTACACTAGTCCCCAATGCAGTAGTAAGCCTGAACCATAAGATGGCACTCCCTCACAGGCGGGGGGG
>NW_011336417.1:0-6116 GCF_000735185.1 Notothenia coriiceps | reverse complement strand
TTGGGTCGCGGACCCGTTTCGAGTGGGTCGCGGATGTGTGAAGAAAAAAAAATTGAAAAAAGAAATGGCCCAATTTTCTAACGCTGTGCATGCAGTAGGCATTGGACTGGAAGTACCGGAAACCAGTAGTCACGTAGTGATCATCTTCTCAATAAAACATATTTGCTGATGTTTTTTCGAGTCTTCTGGCCAATCAGAATCAAGATTGTTGCCGGAAGTCCCCACGGAGAATAACTTTGGGGTAGAACTCTTCTTTATACATCCATGGGTACAACTTCAGATAAAAATGAACACATAATGAAATATGACCCCCGGTTTGATGATTGACAGGTCACGGAACAATGGGGGCTATCTACCTTACCCACATTTTAAAGTAATTCACACATACTCTCTCCTCTTTGCTCTTCTCTCTGTGTGGAGCAGCAAGCTGTCAGAACTAAGTGAAAAACAAACAATGGCATCAAATATTATTAATATGTCGGGTAGTAATAGATTTATTTATTTTCTTCTCAGAGTGTACCAGAATGCATAGTTTATGTTAGTATTTCTAAAAAATCTCCTGGGGGAGAATCCCCCCAGACCCCCCTGCTGGGGTTGGGTTTTCAGCATGTGTTCCTTTTTATGTTATACAGTTCAGCTTTGATTCCATCATCTCATAAACCTATTTTAAAAGCATACTTTAGTTCTGTGAAGGGATATAAGGGATTTATGCACTGCACTTTAATTCATATTGTATGCTGAAAAGCGTATATTACAGCACAATTTTTTGTTGAATAGATTTGAGTGCTTCAAAATGTTGGGTCGCGATTTATTGACCAAGTAAAAAGTGGGTCCCGAGGCCTGACCAGTTGAGAACCACTTGTTTAGACAGTAGCTGCCGGGTCCCGCATGAGCTCAGCCCTCTCCTTTTTTATTGTTTTATCCATTTTTATTTTTTAAAACCTTTGCACCCCAAATCAGCACTTTAGAAACAGGAAGTGAAATAGAGGGATATGAGGCATGGCTAGAATGGGTGATCTGTTTGGTATTTTGAGCAAAACACTTCATAGACATGTTTTTTATATATTTGTATATATCTGAGACCTATGCCATTGCCTGAAAATAGCATGATAGGTGACCTTTAAATGAATCTCAATAACTCAGGACGAGCGGTGAGTAAACTCTTCATGTATGACAGTTTTATTTACCTGAAACCAAAGTTCATGTGATACAATCATCTCTGTAAATACAGTACAGCAGTAAAAGGACTGCCTGCCGTTAACACGACTCAAACACGTCGCACGTCTCAGTGCAAAGAAAACAGAAAAGAGGATGTTTTATGTTGAAATATTCCATAAAAGTATTTCCTTAGGAAAGATGAATTTTGAGCTTATTTAACATTTGTACTATTTACCAATACTATACATTGACGATCACACAGAGTGGAGGAACAGATGTCTGCAGAGCGAGCATGCACCGTGGAATAATACACGTTTCTGTACACGGTACTAAGATATTCGTTTAACAAAGATGATCATCTGAGGCTCTGCATGCAGGAGGATGAAGGAACTTCTCTACAAAATTAAACTTTTCTGAGCTTCTTTGTCTTCAGATTATTTTACTGACATGCAGCTCTTTGTAAGATGTGCTGCCCAAAACACACATGCACAACACAAAAGAAAACAAGGATTCTGCGAGGCATTTAGAGTCGAGGTGGGCTTACTTGGCCTTTGCTGTGGAGGAAGAGGAAGAAGAAGAAGAGAGGAAGAAGAAAATCAGTGGAGACAAGAAACACAGGCCGAAGCATCCGAGCAGCAAATCAGTTCAATTCATCAGTACTTGTTTTAATAAAAACATATTAAGGCCATGCAGGAGATTAAGTCAAAAAGACAAATGAGATTAAAAAAAGACATGTATAAATAAAATAAACATCAACACCATGTCCTGTGATGGTGTCAGAAATAACCAGCACTCTGCCGCTTATTTCCACCCAGTGTACCTGGCACTTTGAAGGCCTCTTGTACCGTTAAAAAGTGTTTAATAACAAAAAAACTGCTAGTCCAATCAAAACATGAGAAGCTGTCATTGCTGCTGCTTTAGTGTGAGCAATGTACGGAAGCCTGAGAGGCAAGAGAGGGTTTTGCTTTTTATGATAAGTGTTTTTTCCACTGTGTTCAAGTGCCTTTATTTAAAATTGGGTAAAAAATAATAATTTTAGAGGATACAAAGAAGCGTTTTGCAAGGATGTTGTTTAAGTTATTCTTATTTTCATCTATGATAAGTTTTTTAAAAGTTGCAATTTTTTTTTTATTGCATGGGATTTGGTGAACCCTGGTGGTTTAAATGAGTATTACAGCAACAAACAGCCTGCAACAAAACTGCTGTTTTGTTGGATTAAAAAAAGTGTAATACATATCAAATGTACTTGACAAATACATTAAGACTTGGACAAACTTATAAACCTGGCAAAAATAAAATAAAATGACCAAATAAATTCAAATTTCACAAATGAAATGTAAAAATATCCTGAAAAATAAAAAAAACTTAGAACGTCTTAATAATAATCCTGGCAAAATGTGGCTAAAAAAACATTACCAGTGTCACAAATGACAAAAAAACTATTACAATTTGGAATATTATCCTCGCAAAACCTTTTTTTCCCCTGTTCGTAAGTCTTAGACACAGTGCAGAAAAAACGCTTTTCCCTCTTTCCACAGTCAGACAGCAGGTAAAGCTGAGTGTGTTAGCATGCAGCTCAAAGTGTACTCACTCTGCAGGTTAACAGGTGGAAGGCATTGGAAGAAACAACAGTTATCTTTAAGACTAAAAAAAAAAACACCTCACTGGCCTGGAGTTATTGGAGCAGGCATGCAGGTAGAGTAAGACACGCTGAATAAAACCATGTAAAGTATGAAGCATTTCAACAACAAAATCTATACAGAGATTCTACTTTGTGTGCTATGTACAGATTTACAGACTCCTCCATGTTGTGCTCAGTTGATAAGACTAACAGCTTCTTGGTGCCTTTTTACATATTCAAGTACAGTATGTGCACATTATACATTATTAAGATGAATTAAAATGCAAAAAAAAAAATTAAGACGAAGGTTTTTCTTCAAGTAAACAAATTTAACAACTTTATCAAAAAAGAATCAAACTGGTAACATATCTTTATCCTCCGACAGAAAGGAAATATATATACTTTTAAAAAATAATGTTCGAGGGCTGCAAAAACTAATCGGCGCTTACCTCAACACTTTGAATGATATTTTTATGAAATGATTGTTAAGACAGATGGTTTTAATGATGACAGCGTTGAGGTAGCTGCGACGCACGGAGCTCAAAATAGATTAACGGCGGGGCGAAAGACACTCACGTCTTCGCCCCAAAAAACTAGAATTATACCGTCCTTTACATCGTCTTCACACCCAGCATTCATGTCCCCAAAAACCCCTCCCAAAACATTACAAAATATTAATTATCATAAAATAGTGTAAATTCTCTGTACAGCTCGACACAGCTCCGACACGGTGGGCTTTCTTTTAAAGTGAAGCGTGACGGTGAAATAAAGTTAGGGCTGGGCAATAAATACATATTATATCATGATCACAATGCTGTCTGAAAATGTGGATATTGGATCATTTTAAGGGGTTTTTCCTGGTTTTAAAGACGGCTTTACAGTAAAGTGATGTCAATTTGTAGTAATATTATTCATCTTTACCTACTTGGTCAATATAATTGTGAAAGTACCGTTAGTCAACCCAACGATATCATCACCATATCAAAACCTGGTGAAAAATAAGTCAGATTTTTTATTTAAATCCAAGAGTTTTGCAAAACCTTTTTTACGTTTATTTATTTTTCATTAAAAAAAAAATTTTGCTAGTAAGTATTTTTAAATATTTATTTATTGTTAAAATAGTTTTTTCTCAGGCAATCTTTTCCTGAAAAACTGGTAAATAAAAAAGTTTCTAAATTTAATTTCTTTCTATTATCTTTTAAACTTTTAAAATTGGTATTCTTTTTTTTTACAGCCACAATTTTGATATGCTAATTAGTAGAGGAGGCTGGTTTAGCTGTAACCTTTTTTCTAAATACATTTTTATTTCTGTTATCTGTTTAAATTGTATGTTTTTTTTAAGGCAATATTATTTGTGTTGTTGTTATACCCATTTCGGCCCCTAGAGTGCAGCACCACTGGAAAACGAATAAATAAATCAACATTTATCATACATTTCTTTTCTCCTCTTCTCTCTGCGTGATATTAGATTTTTAGATTGCCCAGCCCTAAATAAAATACCAGTCGTTAAATATGACCCCGCCCCGCCCAGAAACATGTATCGGTGAGAATGTCCTAAATACAAAAGGCTCTATAATGTAATGTGTGTTAGATGTGTGTGTTAATGTCCACGTCACACTGTGCTCAGGGGGAGGGGGGTAGTGGAGTGAGTCAGGGCCACAGCATGGCGGTCACGTTAGTGTCGAAGCTGTAGATCCACAGAACCAGCGGCAGAGACACGAACACAAAAGACCACGAGATCCCCTCCAAACATGCGAGGGAGCAGCCGGAGCGGGGGGTTGGCTTCTCCGTGCGCTCGTTACCGAAGTCCAGAAAGTTCCTGGCAACGAACTTCAACACCTCGTCCAATAGGATGACGGGGAGAGAGATCTTCAGCACCATCATCCACTGGGTGGTGTCCAGAGGCGTGATCTGGAAGATGACCTGAGGGAGGAAGAGGGAGATATTCATCAGCGGGTAATACTGATATTTATAACAAGATTATCTAGATCTAGATATAGAGATCTAAAGGATTTATGTATTTTGGTAGTGGAACCTGAAGGCAGCATCTCCCTGGTCCAATGGGATTTCTCCATGAGATTTTGGATTATTGCAAAAAATACAAACGTTTATGATTCTTACACGTTTAATCTCCACACATTAACACCACTTTATGTAAAAAGATAATGTTCGGCTCTAAAGGAACTACAGCACGGTCACATGACTTCACGTCACCACCGCTAAGCTAAAGGTGGCTAATGTTGGGCTCTAGAGGAACTACAGCACGGTCACATGACTTCACGTCACCACCGCTAAGCTAAAGGTGGCTAATACAGCACTTTTTGAACATTAAAGCATGTAAACATGTCAGAATAGAGGCAAGTATCTAGTTGATACTTGAGAGAAAAACTACATTTTGATAGACACATGATCATTCTGTGTTACATTTCTCCTTTCTGCAGATTCCTGAGAGGTGTTTTCAGACGACAGCACCATGAATAAAGTGTGTTGTAACTCACAGGAAGTGGCTCCACGTAGAGGATGAGGAAGTGCAGGGACATGGAGAGGCAGATGGCCCCCAGCAGCCNGGCTAATGTTGGGCTATAAAGGAACTACAGCACGGTCACCTGACTTCACATCAGAACCACAGACCTTATTTCAGGATAACAACCAAAAACACATTGACCTCCAGACCAGGGGACAGGAAGTGATGTCAGGGTTTCAGGGCGTCCTCTAGTGGGACGGTGAAGATGAAGTGAGATTATAAACACGTGTACTGACCCGTACGAGGGGGTTCTTGGTGGCGTTCCTCTGCGGTTGTTGGACCCCCTGCTGAGTGGTCTGGCTCCCCCCCCTCGCTCCAGAGGGTTGGACCCCCTGTTGAGGGCTCTGCCCCCCGCCCCTCGCTGCAGAGGCCCCGCCCCTCGGCCTCTGCTTGATGCCGTCCAGCAACCTCACCAGCAGGATGTTGGAGGGCAGCTCGTCCACGCCGCTCTCCACCAGCGTTCTGCACTCAGGACATCTCAACTCTCCACGAGATCCCAGAATGCTTTGCAGGCAGCGGCGGCAGAAGGTGTGTTGACACGGCAGAACTTTGGCCGTGGCGTCCAGACGCTCGAGACACACGGGACACTCGAGGAGATCCAACAACACCGACTCTTCCATGTTTCAGCAGGAAGACGAGAGGAAGAGGAGGGTCAGAGAGGAAGAAGGAAGTAGATCCATCACGTCACTCCCATCCCAACGCCGTGGCCATGGCAACGGCATCAGCTGCAGAAACAGGACGTATTAATGTTAGAAAAATATCACACAATTAAAGGTGGGGTAGGTAAGAATGGAGAAACCAGCTCGAGTGCGC